>NC_091173.1:28167869-28192869 GCF_040958095.1 Procambarus clarkii | reverse complement strand
CAAGCCTGAATGGTCCCCAGGACTATATGCGGCTATCACTTCCTTTGACGGCCGTGATGGTCAAGCGGATTAAGGCGCCCTGTAGTTACCAGTTGCGTTGCTTCTGGGAGTTTCTTGAATACTAACAATTCTGAATATATATATATATATATATATATATATATATATATATATATATATATATATATATATATATATATATATATATATATATATATATATATATATATATATATATATATATATATATATATTCAGAATTGTTAGTATTCAAGAAAACAAGGGATATCATATATCTGAGTATCAATACTTGAATTATTATTAAATTCAGGTATTCGAATATTTTAAACTCATGTACGTGAGCATTGTTAAAAGATATACTTTCAATATTTTTTAAATATTCTGTTGGCCAATAAAACCTTTGGCTGTCGCAACAGTTGTAGTTTAAATATTGAACGTCAATTCATTTCCTGACTTGCATTGGATGCTTGCAAGATATGCACTGCAGCATACATAGTATGGATGGAAGCATTTAATATATGCATGGCAGACTATGTGATATGCATAGCAATATCACAGAGAGTTAGTGGTCTATCGACTAAGCTACGTAGCTTGCCACAATAAGGAAGGATTTCAGAGGCACGAAACCACTGCCCAAACGAAAACTTTATGCCTTCCCATGGCTGCCACTTGAGCGCAGAAGAATTTGGCGATCAACACCAGTCATACAAATTTTCAACCATAATTTAGTTTAGATGACAGTTTAAGGAAAGGATTAAAGTTTTAGTTTGGGCAGCGATTTGGCGCCTCTGAAATCCTTCCTTATTGTGGCTAGTTCGTGGCTCAGTTGGTAGAGCACTCGCCTCTCACGCTGGATGTCACGTGTCCTAGGCTCCTGTTGCCCTGGTGAATGAAATGTTAGTATCCACCATCCTGTAGCCGACATTTTATATATACATCACATAATTCCTCTGTACTTAGTGCTGTACAATTCATTCCTCTCGCCTTTCATGACAAATCACTTGACTCTTGCTAAACGACCGTCCAAGGCGGGCACTTAAGACTTATGCTTTCTCGCAGGAAGTTCAGACAGTATTTCACTGCTAATTATCAAAGGCAATGGCCAGGCTGTGAGAGCTATTGTGAGAGCTGGCCCATGTGACCAGGTGTATGTGACCAGGTGTATGTGACCAGGTGTATGTGGCCAGGTGTATGTGGCCAGGTGTATGTGGCCAGGTGTATGTGACCAGGTGTATGTGACCAGGTGTATGTGGCCAGGTGTATGTGGCCAGGTGTATGTGACCAGGTGTATGTGACCAGGTGTATGTGACCAGGTGTATGTGACCAGGTGTATGTGACCAGGTGTATATGTGACCAGGTGTATGTGGCCAGGTGTATGTGACCAGGTGTATGTGGCCAGGTGTATTTGACCAGGTGTATATGTGACCAGGTGTATGTGACCAGGTGTATGTGGCCAGGTGTATGTGACCAGGTGTGTGTGACCAGGTGTATGTGACCAGGTGTATGTGACCAGGTGTATGTGGCCAGGTGTATGTGACCAGGTGTATGTGGCCAGGTGTATGTGACCAGGTGTATGTGACCAGGTGTATGTGACCAGGTGTATGTGACCAGGTGTATGTGACCAGGTGTATGTGACCAGGTGTATATGTGACCAGGTGTATGTGACCAGGTGTATGTGACCAGGTGTATGTGACCAGGTGTATGTGACCAGGTGTATGTGACCAGGTGTATGTGGCCAGGTGTATGTGACCAGGTGTATGTGACCAGGTGTATGTGACCAGGTGTATGTGACCAGGTGTATGTGACCAGGTGTATGTGACCAGGTGTATGTGACCAGGTGTATGTGACCAGGTGTATGTGGCCAGGTGTGTGTGACCAGGTGTGTGTGACCAGGTGTATGTGGCTAGGTGTATGTGACCAGGTGTATGTGACCAGGTGTATGTGGCCAGGTGTATGTGGCCAGGTGTATGTGGCCAGGTGTATGTGTTTTAACAACTGAGGGAGACGGGAGAGTTAGGAGCTTGTGTGTGATGCTGGTCACGGGGCTCTGTGACTGTACCATTCCTCGGGGCTCTAGGAGACTCGAACCATGAACCCCACGCATGTGACGCCGAAACTCTATGACCGTTAATTGGGGAAGGGGTCCTTGTGGTTTGGGGAATTATCAAAGTTTGTAGTGGAATTAAAACCGTTTGGTTTCTGGAAGGAATTATAAAAGTTTGTGAAGGAATTTAGTTCGTTTGTTGGGGAGATTAGTGCTGCTGGTAGTTATTTTATAACAATATGAAAATAACTAAATTGACTACTTTCGTTAGTTTCATGTTGCTGTAATTTAAGCACACCATCCTCTTGATATGATAATAATTAGCGTAAGTATTTGGTCGAAAGTTTCAGTATGTAGTGATGGGCCCCAAATACAGCAGTTTTGTACTTTTAAATATACAGGATCTTGAGTAGTTATATTGAGGTGATTTCGAGGCTTAGCGTCCCCGCGGCCCGGTACTCGACTAGGGCTCCTTTTTGTTAGATTCAATAGGGAAACATCCTGTTGCCGCTGTCTAACTTACAGGTACCTATTTACTGCTAGGTGAACAAGAGTCAGGAGAGAACAAAACAGGATCCGAAAAAATAAAACATAAAACCAAACTTCAATATAGGCAGGCCTAGTATAGGACATATATGTACTACATTAGGCCTAAGATAGCGTGTATTAGGCATAGGAGTCCTAGGAGAGATCAGATTAGGTTAGGCCTTATTATATATATTCTAAGGTAAAAAAATGTTTCTCATTCGGCCAAATTCTATAATACAAAACGTACACTTTTCGATGGTCCATTACATATTGATACTTTCGACCAAATAGTTACTATAAGCACAATCGTTTCAGGAGGATAGGCTGATTTTAAGTCCTTCATAAAAGGGTTAATATATATATATATATATATTGTCGGGGAACGTCCTATAAGCGAGTAACGGTGTACACTAGATCTTTATCCCAGACACCTGGCAGGATCGCCAATGTCGGGGTTTACCTTAGTTGTAAGATAAGTATAAGTATAAGTAACCGTTCTTGATATCCGGTCAACGGTCGCCAACGTCGGGGTGTCTCTCTCTCTACATGGACACCACCCAGTAGTATTACGATAACTGTTACTCACCGTAGCCCTACAGGTTTACACTCAATCCTCGTGGCACCACTGTTCGCCAGGAGAGTATCCCAGTCGATCCTCAGCCAGCCTTATAGCCAAAGATGAATGGGAACACAGTTTTCTCTCTCCCAACCGTGTGCCCGCCCCGACAAGGGCTCTACTGCTAACTGCAAGGTCGCCAACTGGTGTTTCCTGTGTTCAGTAACACGTCAGTGGTATTGTGGAAGTGTGGTACTAATGGCAGAGCTCACTTATTAAATCTGGTCTCAGGCAGGTATATGTTTCTAATACTCTCACTCTTTGGAACTGTTCTATAGCATCAAAATATATGGAAGGATAATACAAACGCAAAGGTATTTTGTATTTTACTTAAAACTTCAAGGTATTATATCCGTATCAACAACCAAACATCAAGTACAATGCAGAAAGTCACTCTCTCTTCATAAAAGTGGGGCTCATCTAGAGGGCTATACTTCCCCCTCCTGTCAATGTCAGCTGGGCAGCCACCTTCACCATGCGAATGCTTAGTACTTGTTTCTTTGGCGTGAAGCGCCTGATTCTTTAAATTCGCAGGGATCACTATGTTTGTAATCAACACAATATTTCTATAATGGCAATAGAACGCAATGAATCACCACACTGATATCAAGTTCAATAACTCATTTCTACAGCAATTAACATAATATTTCACTATAATGGGGTTATACACTGTACTTCATAATAATTACAATGAATGCAATTAACCACAGTACTGCCCTTAGATTCAGTAACTCCTCTCGAAGGCGATAACACAATTAATCACTGCACACATGGAAATGTTATTCATCACACCAACATATACATATACAGAGATAAATTCATCAATGTCAATAATAATAAGATAAATACTGGGCACACAGCCTAACACCAATAACTGGTACACTTATATATATATTCTCTGGCATAAGTTATCATATTAATGTCACATGAAAGAAATCATCAACGATACAGTCAACTCATCAATAATTCCAGGTGCCTGCACACACCACGTATATAAATATCGTGAGAGCTCTCTACAGCCTCACTCTGCACAACTGTGCCTTACTGTGACATAGACCTAGGTGAGCCTTGCTGACGACATGAAAGATACTCTGGCTAAATATATAGCTGACTAAAGGGGAAATGGGAGGGAAACTAGAATGACCTACTTCCACCTCACTTATGTGGACTCGCCCTCCGATGAGAGTTGAATTGTAGCTCCTGGTCCTGGCTCTCGCCTCGTTGTAGGGAGCGCCCCCACACACACACTGATGCGTTCTCCCGGAACCCAATCAACGTCCCAAAATAAACGCGTCGTCACTGTGCTCTATCCTCCGCAGGTCCGTGCTCCTCCACAACGTCTTGCAGGGTTGGAGTCGGTCTCCCGGTCGTCGACTTCTTCTCACAACTACGGCTGCCAACCTACTTCTCGGCTGCAGTCATCCTGATTCCTAATTAGTTTTCTTCTTTCACTGCTTCCCAGTGGATTGGCCCAGCCACTAAGTCGTCACTGTGATGCTATCAAACGTCCCAGCCGTCACTGACTAGACTTCACACTCTTACATAGCACCTGTCCCTGGAGCACTTGTTGCTCAATAATCCGTCGATTCCCTCTTCAGTCCAACACATGAACAAGGGAAGACCTCAGAGCGTACTTGCCGACTACGGGTGGGGGGTACAGAATAGAACTTAGGTTCTATTCAGTTGTGTATTTGTAACCTAAAGTCTTTGAAAATGTAATAAGTTTTACGAAACGCGCTCGTGTCGCGTCAGACTAGAAATAAAAATGAATTTTGGAGAATTGATTTTTGAATTACCTCCAACAGTGAAAAGAAATGTACGAAAGATTGAGAAAATTCGTGTTAGAATTATTAATCTTACTTTTTCGGTCATATTTAATAATATATATATATATATATATATATATATATATATATATATATATATATATATATATATATATATAAATATATATATATATATATATATATATATATATATATGTATATATTATATTTATTTATATATATTCTCTCTGAATGGAAAGAACATTTTTGTATATTTCAATGAAGAATAACTATGAATTTTGCTATTGTAATTTTTCTCTGCAGTGTAGATTTATATTGTTTTGTGAGTTTCTGTAATCGCCAGCATAGAGAGAGAAAAGTAAATAATCTAGTTTGGAAGCCTTTCAGTCATTTGACATCTAGTGAGAAAATTGTACTGATATATTTGATAAAATTTATATATTTTCGTAACTTTTATTAAATAAACTAATAATATAAATCAAACTCTTGCACCTTTCAACCCTTACAGATTGACCTTTAATATCCAGCATGACTTTCCATATTTATCAAAACCTCCATCCCTTTCTCCCCTTCCATTATCCATTAATCCACACGCTCCCAGTTCCATAACCCTTTCCATCTACACCCCGTCCCCTTCCACTACTCACTCTATCCACACCTCACTATCCCTTCCATTACCCCTTCTATCCCTCTCACATCCTCCTATCCTGAACAAGACACCAAATGTTGTTGCATGTATCACTACACCGTTTATCACTCCAGTACCGCGCTACAACCTGAGTATTGTAAGATATTACTTGATCACATTTTTTATTGTTATTAATTATTATTTGCATTGTAAACATGTTTGTTCAGGTGATATTTTTGCTCGGATAATACTCCAGGTAATTTCTCATTATTAAGTGACAAGGCAATTAACTCATTTTTCTATTACTGGCTCAGTTTCCTGCGATTAGAGGAGTTTCATTAGATGAGATGTTGCTCTGTTCGGTAAATGTATGGTTTTGTTAATAAAAAGCTAATTTCACATCTTAAAACAGTGTGATTTATAATATGTAGATCTTGGGTCCAGCAGCCAACTGTTCAACCACCATCCATCTAATCAATCAGCATCCATCAATCTACCATCCACTGATCAACCAACAACCTCTTGACCACTGAGCACCTACACGGGATCTTGCCGGTTAACTAAGCACGTCTTGTGTACTGAACTGTGGGGTGTGATTTAACATTTTTCTGGCTATATTGCTCAGCTGGAAGGATATTTGCATATATATATGGTTATAAATCACCTTCGAGGCACCTGTGTGAATATTTGTTATTCATCATCTCTGCAGTTTAGGTCGATACTTCGTAACGAGCAATAACTCACCCTAAAACATGTCCCAGTTTCTCAATGTCTGTTTGTTGAGAAGTTAAGGAAGCGGGTGTGTTGGTGTGGGGGGAGTGTTGGTGTTGGGCGGGTGTGTTGGTGTGGGGGGTGTGTGTTGGTGTTGGGCGGGTGTGTGTGTGTAAACCTCTGTAAAGAACAGAAGTGTTCGGCAGTGTCCTTGTCGTATCTTTCATCCTCCCTCCCCTTGTACCCATTATCCTCCCTTCCCCCTTCTTCCTCCTCCCCGACTGTTCCCCCCTCCCCCCACCGTCTTTCTCCAACACTATCACTAATCATAACGGCACAAAACACTTGAAACATAGTTGGCTCATCAAGAAGCAAGCCGTGAAGGCTGAGAGAAAAAACATGTTATCATAATTTTTTTCTGGGCCTAGAGCATAAGTACTATGATCAGTTTTTGTTTAACTTTAGCGTCACCAGCGCGTACAGTTTACAATATGCAAAAAAAAGTATATTATAATTATAATTATAATTCAGAGTCGAGTCATGTGGAAGTGATGGATTTCCGTGGTGGTGGTGGTGGCATTGGCACTGTGCCACTTGGCTGTCTGTTCTTTTGTGCCAATCCTGATCGAGTCATGTTGATCATGTTCCCAACAGCAATTACTGGAAAAAAATGACGGATAGCTATACATATATAATTTAAACTATCTTTCAATCTGTTTGTGTTTGTGTACATGAGAGAGAGATAATGTCTATTTGTTAGAGGATGGAGGTCAGATGGTTGTAGTGAGACTCGCTATATATATATATATATATATATATATATATATATATATATATATATATATATATATATATATATATATATATATATATATATATATATATATATATATATATATATATATATATATTAATATTCCTGAATTAATATATTTTCTCTAATTTTTCTTATGAAATGATAAAGCTACCCATTTCATTATGTATGAGGTCAATTTTTTTTATTGGAGTTAAAATTAACGTAGATATAGGACCGTAGGTTAGGTAGCCGAAAAAGATAGGTTAAGTTAGGTAGGTTAGGTAGTCGAAAAACAATTAATTCATGAAAACTTGGCTTATTAGGCAAATCGGGACTTGCATAATAGGCCGAGAAGTGCGTTCTGGCTACTAGGTACCACATATACAATTGAAATTGTAAATTGAAATTGAATCAGTAATTGAAAAATCAGTTCTCCAAAATTCATTTTTATTTCT
This sequence comes from Procambarus clarkii, assembly GCF_040958095.1. NCBI lineage: Eukaryota > Metazoa > Arthropoda > Malacostraca > Decapoda > Cambaridae > Procambarus > Procambarus clarkii. Next base: position 28,185,283 of record NC_091173.1, on the reverse strand, counting down.
AGTCTGACGCGACACTTGAACGCATTTCGTATTAACTTATTACATTTTCAAAGACTTTAGTTTACACACACTCAACTATAAACTGCAAACACTAAAACCGATTTCTTACTATGCTATAATTCAAATGGCTTTCATTTTAAATACCTGCATTTGGGTAAGGTGATATGTTACAACAGACATCATAAGAAGGAAGGTGAAACGCCATGCAACCTCTGAAGAGACAACTAACACAACACCTATACCCCCTATAAGACTATTTTACAGGAACTTCTTTTCCACAGCTCATAAAACGGAGGAAAGGGTCCTGAAAGATATTGTTAATAGAAACGCTATCCCTACAGACAAAAATCAGAAGATACAACTGACGATTTACTATAAAACCAAGAAAACTGCCAGCCTACTCATGAGAAACTCTCCAGACACAAAGCTGAACGCTTTGAAAGCGACCAATGTCGTCTATGCCTTCAAATGCCCACTTGGAGACTGTAAGCCTCAAAGAACTCAGTATATAGGCAAGACAACAACATCTCTTTCCAGGCGATTAACGATGCATAAGCAACAGGGCTCCATTAAGGAACATATAATCTCTTCCCACAACCAGACCATCACCAGAGAAATCTTAACAAAAAACACGGAAATCATCCATAGATACAGCGATAGCAGGCGGCTGGATATCTGCGAGGCACTACACATTAAGAATTCAACACCAGTAATCAACAGCCAATTAATGCACATTAATTAATATTAATGAATATTAATTAATTAATATTAATTAATATTCTACCCAATTCAAGACTCCGCACCAATATAGAAGCATCAAGAAATATGGGCCAATAGGCCCTTTGCATTTACTTCCATAGCATCGACTAAGACTTTTTGCTAGATGGTACCCATGTAGAAGTTCGCAAACAGGACACCTAGGGAAGAACCCATGGCGACCCCATCTACTTGCTTATACATATGCTAATCCGGGCTCAAGAAGGGTGCCTCTTTAGTACAAGCTTGGAAGGAGTTTCCTTAGAATGTTTTCTGGTATGTCGAGAGGAGTACAGGCCGGATCACGATACACTCTGTCTGCTATCATCCCGATTGTTTCATCCACTGGTACGTTGGTAAACATGGGTTCTCCCATTAGTGTCCTGTTTGCGAACTTCTACATGGATACCATCGAGCAAAAAGTCTTAGTCGACATGAACTTGAAACCGGCCATATACTGCAGGTATGTTGACGACATTTTTTACACATGTACCTGATGTCAGACATCTGCAGGAGCTGAAGGAGGCGTTTGAGCAGAATTCTGTGTTGCGTTTCACTTACGAGATGGAGAAGGATGGGAAGCTGCCCTTTCTAGATGTAACAGTCATGGAAAGGAGCGGAGGCTTCCACACTGCAGTCTACACTAAGGAAACAAACATAGGAATGTGCCTGAATGCCAACAGTGACTGCCCGGACATGTACAAGAGGAGTGTTGTTAACACTTATGTCGACCGTGCTCTCAGCCACAGCTCAGAATGGAAGCAAGTCGATGAAGAACTCTGTAGGGTAAGGCAGGTCCTAGTCAACAACGGCTTCTCCAATGGTTTCGTTGAAGACATCATAAGAAGGAAAGTGAAACGCCATGCAACCTCTGAAGAGACAACTAACACAACACCTATACCCCCTATTAGACTATTTTACAGGAACTTCTTTTCCACAGCTCATAAAACGGAGGAAAGGGTCCTGAAAGATATTGTTAATAGAAACGTTATCCCTACAGACAAAAATCAGAAGATACAACTGACGATTTACTATAAAACCAAGAAAATGGCCAGCCTACTCATGAGAAACTCTCCAGACACAAAGCAGAACGCTTTAAAAGAGACCAACGTCGTCTATGCCGTCAAATGCCCTCTTGGGGATGGTAAGCCTAAAAAAAACTCAGTATATAGGCAAGACAACAACATCTCTTTCCAGGCGTTTAACGATGCATAAGCAACAGGGCTCCATTTAGGAACATATAATCTCTTCCCACAACCAAACCATCACCAGAGAAATCTTAGGAAACAACACAGAAATCATCGATAGATACAGCGATAGCAGGCGGCTTGACATCTGCGAGGCACTACACATCAAGAAGTCAACACCAGCAATCAACAACCAATTAATGCACAACTATATTCTACCCACTTCAAGACTCCGCTCCAATATAGAAGCATCAAGAAATATAGGCCAATAGGCCCTCTGCAGTTACTTCCATTCTTCCCTTTAACTTATAAAATATTATACCCATTGTTTCGTGTTCTGGCTTGTGTTGAAAGTTTGTTTTCACCTCATCCAAAACTGTTGTAACATATCACCTCACCCAAATGCAGGTATAAAAAATCGAAGATGTTTAAGCTCTATTCAGTTATAAGTTGTGTGTGTGTAAACTAATGTCTTTGAAAATGTAATAAGTTTTACGAAATGCGCTCAAGTGTCGCGTCAGACTAGAAATATATATATATATATATATATATACACATATATATATATATATATATATATATATATATATATATATATATATATATATATATATATATATATATATATATATATATATATATATATATATATATTTCATTGAATATGACCGCATATTCTGTATTTATTATTTTCTGGTTTAGGGCTTCTATCCCTCTAACTATTTTCTTAGCATCAGGGCTTAATTGAAATAGGAGTTCTCCAAAACTCATTTTCGTACTTTTAAGGTGAAGAAAAGAAGTGATTTACTATAGAGTGTATTACACTTATTTGTATAATTTGCACGACGTTTCGAACCTCCATGGTTCATTCTCAAGTGAACAGATCTTACAATACTAGTTGATTTTATACCCGCATTAGGTCAGGTGATAATACAATGAAGGTGAAAACATGGGGGGATACATAAGGGATAAACATAGGGGCTGCAGAAGGCTTATTGGCCCATACGAGGCATCTCCTATCTAAACACAAAGATTAATCCAGTGTAATTGGCCTGTTATGTTGTACATTGTCTTCTGTGTTGGCATCGATATGTTCTTGTCTTGTCCTTACTCTCATGGTGGGTAGAGTAGATAGTTCCGTGATTTGGGTGTTCATGGTAGGTCGCTCTATTCTTATGTGAATTGCCTCAAGAATTTGTAATCTTCTTGAATCTTGGGTTTTGTCTATTATGCAAGTATTCTTGTTCAACATTTCTCTTGTTAGAGTAATGTCATGGGCTTGTCTCATGTGATTCCTAGGGGCACCAGATTGAAGATGGCATGTCAAACGCCTCGTCAGCTTGGTCGACGTCATACCTATGTACTTACATTGAAGGTTACATCCTTCGTGGGGGCAAGTGTACATGTATACAACGCTTGACTGCTGTAGAGGGTTCTCCGTCGGCTTCGGGCTGTTTTTGATAAGGAGTTCGGAAGTCTTCTTGGTATTTGTAGAATATTATCAGGTAATATTCTGATAATATTCTGATATTCTGATACATAAGGGATAATATCCCTTATGTATCCCCCCATGTTTTCACCTTCATTGTATTATCACCTGACCTAATGCGGGTATAAAATCAACTAGTATTGTAAGATCTGTTCACTTGAGAATGAACCATGGAGGTTCGAAACGTCGTGCAAATTATACAAATAAGTGTAATACACTCTATAGTAAATCACTTCTTTTCTTCACCTTAAAAGTACGAAAATGAGTTTTGGAGAACTCCTATTTCAATTAAGCCCTGATGCTAAGAAAATAGTTAGAGGGATAGAAGCCCTAAACCAGAAAATAATAAATACAGAATATGCGGTCATATTCAATGAAACATGTTCGAAAGAAAACCTGCTGCCAGTATACACCAATATATATATATATATATATATATATATATATATATATATATATATATATATATATATATATATATATATATATATATAAATATATATATATATATATATATATATATATATATACAATGCTATAAAGGGAATAGACGTGTCAATTTACTTTGACTGTAAAACCCCAGCCAATTTTTTTTAAATAAAACGAACAAAAACATTTTGCTTTAGACAGTATGAATAATGAAAGCTTTTGTGATAGAGTTCAATAGAGCGCAGTACGTGGAACGAACTTTGAAAATCCTCTATTGGATCACAACAGGAGAAGAGAGTTCAGGAATAATGACAGTTATGTGTTGTAGTGAGGAAATAAGTAAGGGTTACCCAGAGGAGTGAACGTGCTGGACATGGTGGACCTTCCAATGATGCCAGAAGGAAGCAAAGATGTCTCATAAAAGAACAAAAAATTCTGGCTGTAAAATGTTTTATGAGCCCATTGACTCCCGATTGAAATGCACAGGTGGTGGTTTGGGTGGCGCCAAGGTACCACACCAGTGATGGTGGTTGTGGTGGTGGTGGCAAGGTTACCACACCAACGATGGTGGTTGTGGTGGTAGTGGCAAGGTTACCACACCAACGATGGTGGTTGTGGTGGCAAGGGTACCACACTAACGATGGTGGTTGTAGTGGTGGTAGCAAGGTTTCCACACCAACGATGGTGGTTGTGGTGGGGGTGGCAAGGGTACCACACCAACGATGGTGGTTGTGGTGGTGGTTGTGGCAAGGGTACCACACCAACGATGGTGGTTGTGGCAAGGGTACCACACCAACGATGGTGGTTGTGGTGGCAAGGGTACCACACTAACGATGGTGGTTGTAGTGGTGGTAGCAAGGTTTCCACACCAACGATGGTGGTTGTGGTGGGGGTGGCAAGGGTACCACACCAACGATGGTGGTTGTGGTGGTGGTTGTGGCAAGGGTACCACACCAGCGGTACGGGGTGAGGGGAGGGCTAGCGTGGCCACCACACCAACGGTACGGGGTGAGGGGAGGGCTAGCGTGGCCACCACACCAGCGGTACGGGGGGAGGGGAGGGCTAGCGTGGCCACCACACCAACGGTACGGGGTGAGGGGAGGGCTAGCGTTGCCACCACACCAGCGTTACGGGGGGAGGGGAGGGCTAGCGTGGCCACCACACCAACGGTACGGGGTGAGGGGAGGGCTAGCGTTGCCACCACACCAGCGTTACGGGGGGAGGGGAGGGCTAGCGTGGCCACCACTCCAGCGGTACGGGGGGAGGGGAGGGCTAGCGTGGCCACCACACCAACGGTACGGGGGGAGGGGAGGGCTAGCGTGGCCACCACACCAGCGGTACGGGGTGAGGGGAGGGCTAGCGTGGCCACCACACCAGCGGTACGGGGGGAGGGGAGGGCTAGCGTGGCCACCACACCAACGGTACGGGGGGAGGGGAGGGCTAGCGTGGCCACCACACCAACGGTACGGGGTGAGGGGAGGGCTAGCGTGGCCACCACACCAGCGGTACGGGGGGAGGGGAGGGCTAGCGTGGCCACCACACCAGCGGTACGGGGGGAGGGGAGGGCTAGCGTGGCCACCACACCAACGGTACGGGGTGAGGGGAGGGCTAGCGTGGCCACCACACCAGCGGTTCGGGGGGAGGGGAGGGCTAGCGTGGCCACCACACCAGCGGTACGGGGGGAGGGGAGGGCTAGCGTCGCCACCACACCAACGGTACGGGGGGAGGGGAGGGCTAGCGTGGCCACCACACCAGCGGTACGGGGGGAGGGGAGGGCTGGCGTGGCCACCACACCAGCGGTACGGGGTGAGGGGAGGGCTAGCGTGGCCACCACACCAGCGGTACGGGGTGAGGGGAGGGCTAGCGTGGCCACCACACCAGCGGTACGGGGTGAGGGGAGGGCTAGCGTGGCCACCACACCAACGGTACGGGGTGAGGGGAGGGCTAGCGTGGCCACCACACCAGCGGTACGGGGTGAGGGGAGGGCTAGCGTGGCCACCACACCAGCGGTACGGGGTGAGGGGAGGGCTAGCGTGGCCACCACACCAACGGTACGGGGTGAGGGGAGGGCTAGCGTGGCCACCACACCAGCGGTACGGGGGGAGGGGAGGGCTAGCGTGGCCACCACACCAGCGGTACGGGGTGAGGGGAGGGCTAGCGTGGCCACCACACCAGCGGTACGGGGTGAGGGGAGGGCTAGCGTGGCCACCACACCAGCGGTACGGGGTGAGGGGAGGGCTAGCGTGGCCACCACACCAGCGGTACGGGGTGAGGGGAGGGCTAGCGTGGCCACCACACCAGTGGAAGAGAGTGTCTCTGATGGTGGTAGTTTCTAGGCAGAAATACTTCATCAGTTGTGTGAACACGCCGGGATAGCGCTGGGCATCACACAAGAAAATGTTTAGCTTTAAAGTGTTTGAGTTCTTGGCGCCCTCCCAAGGAGAACACAAATCAACAGCCAACACCAACAGTCAGGGAAAACACCTCCCACCGCTTCATGTCGACAGATAACCTACTAGAACCCATCAGAGCGTCGTCGAGTACAACCTTGCAACGCTTCCAGTTGCAAGGTGGCTCGCTACCCAAACAGCAACCAACCTCACTAACCTGAAAAACGTGGACGACTCTCCTGGACCAACCCAAGCATGTCACATCCTCTTACTGTTTGCACCATATTCCTTCCTGTCTCTGCAAAGCTAGATAAAACACTAGCTTCCTCAGTCATTAGAGCCATCAATAGTTTCCCTAGAGAGGACAACCAGGCACCCCTTCCCACCCGTGCCAAAAACACCCACCCCAGGAAAGATAATAACAACAGAACCGAGGCATTCAAAATCAGAGCAACAGTCAGCAAGAAAATAGAAGAAGTCAACACTGTAGGGGCAATCAGTCATCGCCAGTGAGGACACAGTTGCCACCAGCGACGCCGATACAGCACAAGTCCTGAGAACCAAACACCCACCCAGAGCTCCACGTGACGACAGTGTTCAACTAGTCAGTGTCACAAGAGCAGAACCCCTGAGTGTGGTCGAATCTGTGGTTCATAAAACAGATTAATCCTTCCCACCAGGATCAGCATGAGGGTTCACAGGACTAAGACCCAACCACATCAAACAAGTGCTCAACCCTGCACTGCGAGACATTGCACAGGGCCTCCTGCTGGAACTAACTAGATTCTTCAACACATGACTAGCTGACAATATGCCAGTGACCATACGGATCTCTCTTTTTAGGCGCATCACTCTTGCCCAGTATTCGACAGAACACGAGCACTCTGGCCCAGTATGCGACAGAACACGAGCACTCTGGCCCAGTACACGACAGAACACGAGCACTCTGGCCCAATACACGACAGAACACGAGCACTCTGCCCAGTACACGACAGAACACGAGCACTCTGGCCCAGTACACGACATAACACGAGCACTCTGGCCCAGTACACGACATAACACGAGCACTCTGGCCCAGTACACGACAGAACACGAGCACTCTGGTCAAGTTCACAAATCAACTCCCAGATGTCCCTGAATTATCGAGTGTGATGCGTGAATACATTTATATTACAAGTTAAAGTGCGGGTCGCACCAACGTCGTGACGCACCACCAGTTGGGACAATTACTAACTGCTTGGACAACCGAATCAGCTAAGCTTTGCCTCGTAAAGCGCATGACGAGATCTGAAATATATTCTGACCATCCATTCTCTCCAAAGCCTTTCAAGCTGACGCGGCAGCTGCGGTGTTAAAGGATGTTCTCACATGGAATTCCCAATCAGATTCCAGTTCATCAGAGCGCCATTTCCCACTCTTGTACTTTTATCTTTCGTGTGGCGCTGTTCCCAATTGTCACCATAGATATAATTTAATTTGATTTCATTGCAAAAGGAAAGTATATTATTCCTGTCCTCATCTTTTCTCTTTGATCTCAATAATATTCCAGTGGCAGTTTCCTCACAACGAAACATCCTGTACGAGGTTGTAAGGAAAGCTTAGCCCGTGTGACTTTAGCACTGGTAGAGGGTATTAAGACGACCTACAAGCTCCTTATATGAGGACAGAAGAAGAACAGTGATGGAAGGGTAGACTAAAGAGTTGGAAGAGAAGGATGGTGCGAAGGAACTGTACCCAGTCCCTGGGACTAACGGGGTCTGTACCTAGATTCACGATGCTCCATGTATTTCTCACTACTGTGTTTCGTTTGGCCAATCAGAGAGCAGGCAACATTCTTCATATTGAAGATTTAGCGCTGGCATATCGGAGCTCTACTGCCTCCTATTTACGTCGAATTTTCTTATAAAATTAGTATATTTCGAAGTAAAACAATGTACTTCTACAGCCAGCACCGACATTGTAGTAAACAAATATGTTACATTTGTTGTTTACCTACGTAATTATATGAGATACTGTGTAGCTGTCCTTGTTGCTCGGAAGATGCGCTGACAATTATTGTATATATTTACTGAATTCACCCAAGGGCCACTAACTATCTAGTGGCCTCGAAGAGGACAGAAAGCCGGCGGCTTGTTAAAGGCCCGCTAATTGCCTTAATGATGCAGGCGATGAGTCACAATAACGTGGCTGAAGTATGTTGACCAGACCACACACTAGAAGTTGAAGGGACGACGACGTTTCGGTCCGTCCTGGACCATTCTCAAGTCGATTGTGATGAGGAGGTAGAGACAGGTAATAAATAGGCAAGAGAGAGCTGAGGAGGAAAGTAAGGTGTAGGGGATAATAGTAATAATGAGATTTGCAGAAGGCCTATTGGCCCATACGAGGCAGCTCCTATTATAACCACCGAAGGAGATAGTAATAGGAATAAGAAAAGGATAGCAAGGGAGCGTAGGAGAAGACAATGGGCCAATAGGCCTTCTGCAGTTCTCATTATTACTACTATCCCCTACACCTTACTTTCCGCCTCAGCTCTCTCTTGTCTATTTATCGCCTGTCTCTACCTCCTCATCATATGGGCTCACCATAGCCCGTGCTACTGGAACTTATCGTTCTAAGTAGCGAATCTTAAACAACAACAACAACTCCTCATCACAATCGACTTAAGAATGATCCAGGACGGACCGAATCGTCGTCGTCCCTTCAACTTCTAGTGTGTGGTCTGGTCAACATGCCTTAATGATATTTTTTAGCTGGAATTTGGCATTTACGACTTCAGCGGGTGGGCGGTTCCAAGGGTTTATAGCCCTCTTGGTGGAGAAAACATCTGTTTTCAGTTCTACTTGAGAGGACATACTCTCCAACACTATATCTGTGATTGCCCTGTTATCAGTGACTTCATACCAAATGGTATGAGGTACTTTGAGCTCTGTAATTACTTCATACACTCAGGAATATTGGAAGATATTTTTGTGCTGTACCCAGATTTTGCCAGTAGAGGCTAATAGATCAGCTTTAAGTATTTTGTTCTCTCCTGATTCCATGTATGACTGGCCATCCTGTGAGGTGAGGATGTTGGATGAGCTTGTAGCTGGTTTTTGATCTACACTGTGTGGTCCTTCATACAGAATAGGGAAGCAGCACATTGCTGTGTATACCTAAACATGTTAAAAAATACATTGTTTGAGAGGAGTCTTGTAGAAACTGGTAAGAGTAATTATAATATAATGTTTCCATGATTCAGTGCTTACCTCTTGTGAAAATCGTGTTGCTTAGTCAGAGTTGATTTGTTTTTTGTATTGAGGCTGGTATTTTGTACCTTGATTCCATGTGTGACGGTAAAGCGTTGGTGTTCGGCTGTTTCAAAAGCTGGGGGCAGGGCCTCGTCACATGACAAAAAAAAGAGAAAAGTTTGTCCTTTCGTCTGTGGTAAGGTAATGGGAAGACACACAAAACACAAGTATATAAACAATGAAATTTTAATTACTCTAGAAAACAAGACATGAATAAAGGCAATCTCATAAAATTCAACACTGGTCAACAAACAAAATAACATGAATAATAACTGGCAATGAAAAGTTACTCTAAGACCAGAATGCAAAAATAGTGATAGCAATATAAATTAATAATGGGTGCTGGAATACTGGCTTCAAGCTGCCACCTCCCTTAGTACACGAAAGCCAAGGCTTAGTCTACTAGCGAGAGATGTCAACTTCAAGGAGCACAAAGATATTCTGACGAGTCTGGTGTGCTGCAGCCCAGACGACGACTTGTGGTGGCGGAGTGCAGGTGCGACGAGACACCAGCCAATCAGCAACAGGCAGGCAGAGGATGAGCAGTTTGCTGGTTACGGCGGCTGTAGCAGGTGTCGGGGTGTGCAGGGTACGATTTGCTTCCTGGGCAAAACGTTTGGCGATACTGGTGGACGTATCTTCTATATAGTATCTTGTATGTTACGACGTAATGATGTAGGGAAGAGAAGGCTCAATCTCTCTTGAAAGAGATTATCATCACACATGTATGTCTAACCATCCTGTGAGATGGGAGTTTAGATAAACTTATAGCTAGTTTTTTATCTCCTCTGTGTAATATTCCTTATAGAATAGGGTAGCAGCACATTGCTGTGTATACATAATCTTTTTAATAAAAAAAATCAGTAATAAAGATTTTAAATTATAGTTTGTATTATTACAAATACTGTATTATCCTTATTAAATCATATTAACCATGGATCCTTAAGATCTCATATTGATATGTAATAGTCATATTTCTTTTGAACAGCTAATCCATGCTAATCATTTTTTAATCATTCATTAAATTGTGCATTATGTCTCAATTTTTCACTTCCTTGGATATACTGTACAGTACAAAAGATAGGATAAAAATATTCCAGTAATATTTCTTTCATTATATTTTTTTATTTGAATAATTGCATCAATATTTTTACAGCTGACAGGATTTGTTTTACCATACAGGTGCATTATTTGTTAAAAAAAATTGGTTTAATGTTACAAACAATGGTGCTACATAGCCTTCCCAGCTTGGTGCCTTCTTTTAATACTTACTGATTAATAAATAAATAATAAATAAATTTTATTCAGGAAAAGTACATACAGTTGATTTACAAACATGATGTTGGATTTATAGACAGAGCTAGTACATACAATACCTAAAGCCCCTAATACTCATAGCATTTCGGGCAAGGTGTAGGGGGAAAAACACTTAGACTAAAACTTAATAGTTAGCGGGATTAGGTATAAATTGTGTTGAAAGAAGGAATAAAAAATAAAAAAAGGGGGAGGGGGTAACATAGCAGAAATCAGCAATTGTACACGTTGGTGAACAAACAGCATTGTTTAAAAAATAGCAAGACATGGGTTGACATTTAGGGGGTAAGGTAGGTTACATGGAGTTAATTAGGCAGTACTTGGTTTAACTCTTAAACTGATTGAGAGAGGTACAGCCTTTGACATGATTCGGGAGGTCATTCCACATTCTGGGTCCCTTGATTTGTAGAGCACTTCTAGTTTGGTTACACACAGCCAAATTGTGTAACAGGAAGAGGTCTTGGCCACAAATTTGTTCCATGCTGAATGTAGAGGAATCAGCTGAGTATTCCTCAAATAAAATAAGCTGCCTCAGCTTATAACGGTAAATAAAATAAGCATTTCTCAAATAAGTAGCTGCCTCACCTCACTGCCTTACTGCTACATAGCCTTCCCTGCACGATGCCTTCTTTTGATAAGTACTTGTTCCACACCCAAGTTGTGTAACAGGAAGAGGTCTTGGACCCCTACTTCCCTCTCTCCATATAGTCATAATTATAGCTTTAAGTATTTAATGAATAAAGTTTTTGACATTTTTACCCTTCTCCTTACCTAACATCATTTGTGCAGCATATTTTTATTTTATGTCTCACCCAGATTTAATTTCAAAATAAAACCAAACTAAATAAATTAGAAATGGGTATTTTTAGCTAAGGTACACCCTTACTACTTGGTGAACAGGGGCATTTGGTGATAGTAAATGATCCCATCAGGCAGAGCTCATCACCTTCTCTCATATTTCATGTTCACCAGTGTTTATTTACTTAAAAACTACTGATATAATATCGTGCTATTATAGAACTAATTCTCCTATCATAAAATACATTTTACTTCAAGTTTCAAGCAGAGAATGCATTTATAACTAACACGAAGGACTCCTCTTCACGAGATTCGCCAGCTATAATATTTTGGTCATGTTCCAATATCTTAAAATCGATCCGAGTGTTATGTAGTAGAGAAAAATTGAGTTATATCCAGTTTACGTAAAGCTACGAGTGGTCGACACCAAACTTAGATACCGGACCAAACTTTCGAAGGTTTTTCGACTTGGTGTAGCTACCTGAATACCGACGTAGTCGCCACGAAGGCGCAAAGAAGGAAAACATTTGTAGCTAAGAAGAAAAACCTTCGTAAGTACCTTCGTGGATCTGGCCCCTGGAACGCCAATCATGCAAGGAGTGAAACCGTCGCTGAACCAACTGAGAAAAAGTCATTTGTCTTTGTACTACATATTTCCAGATCTGTCATTGAAGTCCATTGTTATTTTTTACTTACATTCGTTGCGAGTTACATAAGTCAGAAGAAAATGAGGGTCGTACGAAGGAAAATATGATAACGACCGTGAGAAGTGGTGAAATGCGATAATGATCGTCGGATGAAGAATGTGATAATGTCTAAGAGAAGGAATATGGTAATGGCCGAGGGGTCGAAATAAAACATTAAGGATATATTGCCCCTGGCAACCCACCCACTGCGCAGTCATACGTCTGTCCGATTAATGTCGTACTGCACCACTATCACGCCATTATTGTACATTTCCGCTACGCTCATCGTTTCCTTGCCCTCGTATTACCGAGAAATTGGAACGACATTTAAAAGAGAATACAAAAATAGGTAATGTCTATTGGGAAGTTCGTAGACAATACCCATCTTTGGAAAAAGATGAGTACCTTATTTGCACAAGGTACTTAAGTGCAAATATCTAATAGAAGCTGCTTTTAAGATAATGCCCTTGCATGTCCTCTGGGTGTTGTACAATCCTCACCGTAACATTGTGTTCGCTCCAGAACCAAACGCAGGTAAAACCAGCCCACCGACAGACAGCAGTTTCTGTGTGTACTTACCTAGTTGTGCTTGCGGGGGTTGCGCTCTGGCTCTTTGGTCTCGCCTCTTAACTGTCAATCAACTAAAGTACAGATTCGTGAGCCTACTGGGCTCTATTATATCTACACATGAAACTGTGTATGGAATCAGCCTCCACCACATCACTTCCTAAGGCCTTCAATTTGTCTACTACTCTGACACTGAAAAAATTCTTTCTAACGTCTCTATGGCTAATTTGGGCACACAATCTCCCCCTGTATTCCCTAGTGCGTGTGCCCCTTGTTTTAAATAGTCAGTCTTTATCTACTCTATCAATTCCTCTGAGAATCTTGTATGTGGTGATCCTGTCCGCTCTAACGCTTCTGTCTCCCAGTGACATGAGGGTTAATTCCCGTAGTCTCTCCTCGTAGCTCATGCCTCTCAGCTCGGGTACTAGTCTGGTGGCAAACCTTTGAACCTTTTCCAGTTTAGTCTTATGCTTGACTAGATATGGACTCCATGCTGGAGCCGCATACTCCAAGATTGATCTGACATACGTTGTACAGAAAGTTCTGAAAGATACCTAACACAAGTTTCTAAAGGTCGTTTTTAAGTTAGCCAACCTGGCATATGCCGCTGATGTTATCCTCTTGATATGAGCTTCTAACTCTTGAAGTATTTCATCTCCCAAATAATACCTTGTATCTGGTCACCTGCTCCCTACACCTATCGTCATTACATCAAATTTACTTGAGTTTAACTCTAACATCCATTTGTTCTACCATTCCTGCAGCTTGTCCAGGTCTTCTTGAAGCCTCAAGCTGTCCTCCTCTGTCACATTCTTTCTCATAATTCTGGCGTCGTCAGCAAATATTGAGAGGAATGAGTCTATACCCTCTGGGAGATCATTTACGTATATCAGAAACAGGATAGGTTCAAGTACAGAGCACTGTGGGACTCCACTGGTGACTTCACGCCAATATAAGGTCTCACCCCTCATTGTTACTCTCTGCTTCCTATTGCTTAGGTACTCCCTTACCCACTGGAGCGCCCTACCTGTTACTCTTGGTTGTTTCTCCAGATTATGCATCAGCCTTTTATTGGGTACTGTGTCTAAGGCTTTCCGACAGTCCAAAAAATGCCGTCCGTGTGTGTCTTTTTCAGGCACTCCCAACTTGAGCTGTTGTATTTAAGGCAGCTCTCTCTCTCTCGCGCCGCTCCTCGTGCAATATTAACCTGGTCAGGACCATCCTAAACGACCAGAAATAATTAATTAGCAAAATAATAAAATTTAATTAATTTATTTATTACAAGAACTATATAGAAGTAAGGTGAAAATTTGTCATAATCACATAAAAGAAAATGAGGGACATTTCCCTAGAGATGGGTTGGTCAGGTTCCAGATGTTGCCCTATACCCTCCCTCTCTTTCCTCTAGTCAGTTTGGTGTTGACAACGGCTTTAATCAGGCCGAAACGTTCACTTCCTTTCACATTTTTCTGTGGATTTTCTGCATATATATATATATATATATATATATATATATATATATATATATATATATATATATATATATATATATATATGTATATATATATATATCCAGAGAAATCCTAGTAAACAACACAGAAATCATCGATAGATACAGCGATAGCAGGCGGCTTGACGTTTGCGAGGCACTACACATCAAGAAGTCAACACCAGCAATCAACAGCCAATTATTGCACAACTATATTCTACCCACCTCAAGACTCCGCTCCAATATAGAAGCATCAAGAAATATGGACCAATAGGCTTTCTACAAACACTTCTATTGAATATCCCTTGTTTCGTGTTCTGTCTTGTGTTGATGAAATTAATACCCTATTAATACTCTTGTTCTGTCTTGTGTTGATGAAATTAATACCCCTATTAATGCCACATCTTGTTCTGTCTTGTGTTAATGCCACATCACCCCTTCCACCTCATTCAAATGTAGATATAAAATCGGAGATGCGTAAGTTCTATTCAGTTGTGTATTTGTGAACTAAAGTCTTTGAAAATGTAATAAGTTTTACGAAACGCGCTCGTGTCGCGTCAGACTAGAAATAAAAATGAATTTTGGAGAATTGATTTTTGATTTACGTCCAACAGTGAAAAGAAATGTACGAAAGATTGAAAAAAATTCGTGTTAGAATTATTAATCTTACTTTTTCGGTCATATTTAATAATATATATATATATATATATATATATATATATATATATATATATATATATATATATATATATATATATATATATATATATATATATATATATATATATATATATATATATATATATATATATATATGTCGTACCTAGTAGCCAGAACTCACTTCTCAGCCTACTATGCAAGGCCTGATTTGCCTAATAAGCCAAGTTTTCATGAAATAATATTTTTTCAACTACCTAACCTACCTAACCTAACCTAACCTAACTTTTTCTGCTACCTAACCGAACCTAACCTATAAAGAGAGGCTAGGTTAGGTTAGGTAGGGTTGGATAGGTTTGGTCATATATCTACGTTAATTTTAACTCCATTAAAAAAAATTTGACCTCATACATAATGAAAAGGGTAGCTTTATCATTTCAGAAGAAAAAAATTAGAGAAAATATATTAATTCATGAAAACTTGGCTTATTAGGCAAATCGGGCCTTGCATAGTAGGCTGAGAAGTACGTTCTGGCTACTAGGTACGACATATATATATATATATATATATATATATATATATATATATATATATATATATATATATATATATATATATATATATATATATATATATATATATATATACAGGGCCGGATGAAGTGTTTGCCAGGGTGCTTAAAGAATGCAAAGAGGAGCTTTCCGAGCCACTGTCTACCATATTTAATAAATCAATAGAGTCAGGCAGAGTGCCAGAGTCATGGAAGGTAACTAATGTGGTACCAATTTTTAAGAAAGGAGAGAGATCACTTGCGTCAAGCTATCAACCAATTAGCCTAACGTCTATTGTGGGAAAGTTACTTGAATCGATAATTGCAAATACAATTCGTCTCCATCTTGAAAAACATAAATTAATAAATGAGTCGCAACATGGTTTTACAAATGGCCGTTCATGTTTAACAAATTTGCTAACTTTTTATTCCAGCATTGTTGAGGCAGTTGATAGTGGTAAAGATTGTGATGTTGTGAACCTTGACTTTAGCAAAGCTTTTGATACAGTGCCACATGAAAGACTAATTAAAAAAACAGAAGCTCATGGTATTGGGGGTGCTATATTAACTTGGATTAGGGCATGGCTATTCCAAAGGAAACAGAGAGTTAGTATAAATGGGGTTAAGTCAGAGTGGGATAATGTTGTTAGTGGAGTACCTCAGGGCTCTGTCCTGGGACCTCTGTTGTTTTTAATATATTTAAATGATTTAGATTCAGGTTGGAGTAGCAACATTTGCAAATTTGCCGATGATACGAAAATCGGTAGGGAAATTAATTCGGAGGACTCACTATCACTTCAAGTTGATCAAGATAGGGTTTTGAAATGGTCAAAGGATTGGCAAATGCAGTTTAATGCTGATAAATGTAAAGTTCTGAGGCTAGGTAATGATGATAGAGTTACAAGATACGAGCTAGATGGTGAAGCGTAATGTACGAAAGATTGAGAAAATTCGTGTTAGAATTATTAATCTTACTTTTTCGGTCATATTTAATAATATATATATATATATATATATATATATATATATATATATATATATATATATATATATATATATATATATATAAGGCACAACTCTCCTAAACACGAGAGTGAAGTATACAACTTTAGAACACTTTCCCACCAGGAGACTCGAACCCTAGCCAGCACAGAAGCCTTCCAGCAACTGGCATAACTGGTACGCCTTAACCCGCTCCACCACCTGCTCAGACCCTTAAAAGAGATGGTAATTTCGGAGTATACACCAAAGATTACCACCTCCCAAGAGCACTAGAGCAAGTGAGGGGTCATTTATACGTTTATTTCATCAAGTCCCTGTTAATATGGGAAGACACAGTGTCTATGCTTAAGGCACAACTCTCCTAAACACGAGAGTGAAGTATACAACTTTAGAACACTTTCCCACCAGGAGACTCGAACCCTAGCCAGCACAGAAGCCTTCCAGCAACTGGCATAACTGGTACGCCTTAACCCGCTCCACCACCTGCTCAGACCCTTAAAAGAGATGGTAATTTCGGAGTATACACCAAAGATTACCACCTCCCAAGAGCACTAGAGCAAGTGAGGGGTCATTTATACGTTTATTTCATCAAGTCCCTGTTAATATGGGAAGACACAGTGTCTATGCTTAAGGCACAACTCTCCTAAACACGAGAGTGAAGTATACAACTTTAGAACACTTTCCCACCAGGAGACTCGAACCCTAGCCAGCACAGAAGCCTTCCAGCAACTGGCATAACTGGTACGCCTTAACCCGCTCCACCACCTGCTCAGACCCTTAAAAGAGATGGTAATTTCGGAGTATTTA
>NC_091173.1:28117869-28162869 GCF_040958095.1 Procambarus clarkii | reverse complement strand
AAACTTTCTGGAATCATAACGAATGCCGTGTTTCGCCAGGAGTACACAGTAATAAGGAAAGAGAGGGAAGGTAGGGGAGGAGGCGGAGTGGCCCTACTCATGAGAAAGGAATGGAATTTTAAGGAGATGGATATCCCGGGCTGTGAGGGTTTCAGAGACTACATAGCAGGCACCATGACAATGGGAGGACCAAGGATGGTAGTAGCAGTAATATATAACCCTCCACCAAATGACAGAAGACCCAGTCAAGAGTACGAAAACAACAACATGGCAGTTAACACTATAATTAAGAGGGCAGCCTCTGTTGCCTGTAGAAATAGATCCCACCTGCTCATCATAGGGGGACTTCAATCACGGAAGGATTGATTGGGAGAACAAGGAACCGCATGGAAGCGAGGATACGTGGAGAGCCAAACTACTGGAGGTGGTGACTAGAAACTTCTTAACCCAGCATGTCAGAGAACCCGCAAGGATGAGAGGAAATGACGAACCAGCGAGACTCGACCTGGTCTTCACCCTGAAAGAGACTCTGACATAAGAGAAATCGGTTTTGAGGCCCCAGTAGGAATGAGCGACCACAGTATATTGGTGTTTGAGTACCTGATTGAAGAAGGGTTATTGAACTCGAGGAGGGATACCGAAACCAAAAGGTTAGCATACCGAAAGGGAAACTATGAGGAGATAAGAAAATTCCTAACAGATATAGCATGGGAAACAGAGCTCAGGGAAAAGACGGCCCAAGATATGATGGACTACATCACGCAAAAATGCAAGGACGTAGCAAACAAGTTTGTCCCAGCCCAAAAGGAAAACAGTGAAATGAAGATGAGAAACCCATGGTTTAATCAGAGATGTAGACTAGCTAAGCAGCAAAGTAAAAGGGCATGAAGAAACTATAGGAATATCAGGACACTGGAGAGCAGAGAAAGATACCAGAATGCCAGGACTGAATATGTCAGGATGAGAAGAGAGGCAGAAAGACAATACGAAAATGACATCGCAAGCAAGACAAAGACTCAGCCTAAATTGCTACATAGCCACATCAGGAGAAAAACAACAGTAAATGAACAGGTTATAAAATTAAGGAAAGGGGCAGAAGGATTCACTACAAACGACAAGGAAGTGTGTGAGGAACTGAATAAGAAGTTCCAAGAGGTCTTCACCTTAGAGCAAGGAGAAATCCCAGAGATAAGAGAGGGAATAGCTAACCAGGAACCACTGGAAGAGTTTGAGATTACCAGCGGGGAAGTAAGGAAGTGTTTACTAGAGTTGGATGTGACAAAGGCTATAGGCCTAGATGGAATCTCCCCTTGGATACTAAAGGAAGGAGCAGAAGAACTGTGCCTCCCACTCTCCATAGTGTATAACAAATCACTGGCAACAGGGGAACTGCCAGAAATTTGGAAAGCAGCTAACGTAGTCCTGATATACAAGAAAGGGGATAGACAGGAGGCATTGAATTACAGGCCAGTGTCCCTAACCTGCATACCATGCAAGATGATGGAGAAGATTGTGCGAATAAAGCTAGTGGAGCATCTGGATCGAAAGAACTTTGTAACACAGCATCAACATGGATTCAGGGATGGCAGGTTCTGCCTCACAGGGTTACTTGAATTCTACGACCAGGCAACAAAAATAACGCAAGAAAGAGAAGGGTGGGCAGACTGCATATTTTTGGATTGTCAGAAAGCCTTTGATACAGTGCCACACAGGAGGCTAGTGAAAAAGCTGGAGATGCAGGCTGGAGTGAAAGGCAAGGTACTCCGTTGGATACAGGAGTACCTAAGCAACAGGAGACAACGAATCAGTGTGAGGGGTGAGGTCTCAGATTGGAGAGACGTTACGAGTGGAGTCCCGCAGGGGTCAGTCCTTGAACCTATACTGTTTCTGATATAAGGAAATGATCTCCCAGAGGGTATAGAATCGTTTCTCTCAATGTTTGCCGATGATGCAAAAATTATGAGGAGGATTGAAACAGAGGACGATAGTAAGAGGCTACAAGATGACCTAGGCAGACTGAGTGAATGGTCCAACAAATGGCTGTTGAAGCTCAACCCGAGTAAATGCAAAGTAATGAAACAAGGCAGTGGAAATACGAGGCCAGACACAGAATACAGAATAGAAAGTGAAGTACTTAATGAAAGAACAGAGAGAAAGATCTAGGAGTTGATATCACACCAAACCTGTCTCCTGAAGCCCACATAAAAAGAATAACGTCTGCGGCATATGCGAAGCTGGCTAACATCAGAACAGCGTTCAGGAACCTGTGTAAGGAATCATTCAGAATCTTGTACACCACATATGTAAGACCAATCCTGGTGTATGCGGCCCCAGCATGGAGCCCATACCTTGTGAAGCACAAGACGAAGCTGGAAAAAGTCCAAAGGTATGCCACTAGACTAGTCCCAGAACTAAGAGGCAGGAGTTCCAAGGAAAGGCTGCGGGAAATGCACCTTACGACACTGGAAGACAGAGGTGTAAGGGGAGACATGATCACAAGCTACAAAATCCTCAGAGGAATCGACCGGGTAAACAAGGATAAACTATTCAACACTGGGGGGACGCGAACAAGGGGACACAGGTGGAAACTGAGTACCCACATGAGCCACAGAGACGTTAGAAGGAACTTTTTCAGTGTCAGAGTAGTTAACGGATGGAATGCATTAAGCAGTGATGTGGTGGAGGCTGACTCCATACACAGTTTTAAATGTAGATATGATAGAGCCCAGTAGGCTCAGGAATCTGTACACCAGTTGATTGACAGTTGAGAGGCGGGACCAAAGAGCCAAAGCTCAACCCCCGCAAGCACAAAAAGGTGAGTACACACACACACACACACACACACACACACACACAGGGATAAACTATTCAACACTGGCGGGACGCGAACAAGGGGACACAGGTGGAAACTGAGTACCCACATGAGTCACAGGGACGTTAGAAGGAACTTTTTCAGTGTTAGAGTAGTTAACGGATGGCAGTGATGTGGTGGAGGCTGACTCCATACAGAGTTTCAAATGTAAAGATGATAGAGCCCAGTAGGCTCAAGAATCTGTACATCAGTACATTGACAGTTGAGAGGCGGGACCAACGAGCCAGATCTCAACTCCCACAAGCACAACTAGGTGAGTACACATATATTAACCTCTATCCTGCGGCTTCTGAGATTAATGGCGTCATGGAAGACATAAAACAGGAAACACGGCTCCTCCTCCTCGTATCTCCTCCCGGGGTGACCACGGGGAGACGCCAGCTGGCCACTCAGAACCCAGCCATCACACTCAGAACCCAGCCATCACACTCAGAACCCAGCCATCAATCTCAGAACCCAGCCATCAATCTCAGAACCCAGCCATAACATTCAGAACCCAGTCAGCCTGAGTGCAGGTTGGGCAAGCCTAGCCTGAGAACCAGTTGGGCAAGCCTAGCCTGAGGACAGGATGGGGAACCCTAGCCTGAGGACAGGATGGACAGCCCTAGCCTGAGGACAGGATGGACTACCCTAGCCTGAGGACAGGATGGACAACCCTAGCCTGAGGACAGGATGAGTATCTCTTGCCTGAAGACAAGTTAGGCAACCCTAGCCTGAGGACCGGTTGGGTAACCCTAACCTGAGGACAGGATAATCAACCCTAGCCCGAGGACCGGTTGGGCAACCCTAGCCTGAGGACAGAATAAGCAATCCTAGCCTGAGGTCAGAATGAGCAACCCTAGCCTGAGGACAGAATAAGCAATCCTAGCCTGAGGTCAGGATGAGCAACCCCAGCCTGAGGACAGAATGAGCAATCCTAGCCTGAGGATAGGATGATCAACCCTAGCCTGAGGACAGGTTGAAAGCCTTGCGCGAAGCATTTGTTTGACGCATGTTATGAATTTTAACCGTGAATGGGTAAGGTTTCGTCTGGCAGATAACACGCCAAGAATATAACAGTATCCATAACGTGGTGTACAGCAGGAGTGCACCGAACAGGAGACTGGTGTAAGAGTTTCTCAGGATTGTAATTTCAAATACGTTTTGTATCGTGGGAGTACATCGGATTGGGATTAGTGTACAGATCGACGTGGAGGGTTATAGTTTCGGACAGGTGTTGTAGTCCTCATACCAGCACACAGACTGGAACTGGTGTACAGGACAAAGGGATGATACGAGTTTTTGATAGATTTTGTACTTACCCTAGAGTGTGGACTAAGGTAGAATTGTTGTCCAGAGGAAAGGGACGGTACAGATTTCGAAACAGCTTTAGACGTACCTGTGGGAGTACAGAAAACATGGATTAGAAAACGGGAGAGAGGAGAGATTTAGGTTATTGGCCAATAATTTTGTCATCTATAAAGGTTTCTGAATCACATCATTTTGAAATCACATCATGCTGAATCACATCAGTCAGGCGCAGACAGTCGCAGTGAGAGGGTGTGTTAGCCGGAGCTCCTGAGTGTAGTTATATTATCATAACAATATGGAAGTTGTGGTGAAGGATCTGATGAGTCTGGTTGGGGCTCTGAGGACAGAGTTGGACTCTCTACGGGAGGAGGTACGACAGCTGAAACAACAACAAGAAGGAACGAAGTAGGAGACCAGTAGTAAAAAGACCTCGTCTTGGAAAGTTGTAAAGGACAGGGGCCTTAAGAAGACTTTGATAAAACCGCTTACAGACGTCCTAAGAACGTCTAATTCATTTGCCGCATTGGAGGACGAGTGCTGTGGTGAGACTGTGGATCACGCAAAAGGGATAGCAACGAAGAGCAATGAAGCGCAGGCCCCTCAGATAGTAAAGGAAGTACCTAAGCAAACTTTAGTTGTGGGAGATTCCCAGATAAGGTATTCGGATATTACGTTTTGTGCTAGAGATAGGGGGAACAGGTTAAGGGTTTGCTATCCCGGAGCTGGTATTGGTGGTATTATAAACAACATGAATGATATTATGGCTGGAAATGGGAACATTCCCATTATTTGCATTAGCGTGGGAGGAAATGATGTTGGTCGAGTTAGGAGTGAGGAACTGTTAGGAGTTAGGAGAGGTATAAAACAGACATTGAATTAGTTAGAAGCAAGGGAGGAATCCCGATCATATGTGGCATTCTTCCAAGAAAGGGAGTGGGAAATGAATGGATGTCGAGGGCACTTGGTGTCAATTGCCGGCTGGAAAGATATTGCAAATCAAATGCAATATCTTTCATAGACAACTGGGAACACTTCTATGGAAGAAATGAAATGTATGTTCGCGATGGGGTGCATCTATCGAGGGCTGGGGTTGTTGCTGTTGCGAACTCGTTGGAACCAGTGGTTAGATGTGTTTGTTTGGGTTTAAACTGTTAGTAGATAGAGGTATGGGAATTGATTTGGAGGAAGGAGGTAATAAAAGTATGTGTTCGTGGGAGAAAAGAATTGGCAAAATGATCAGGAAAAGAGAAGGACCTCAAAATAACAATTCACTTAGGGTATATTACACTAACACTAGAAGTCTAAGAAATAAAATAAACGATTTAAATGCTCTTGTCTGCACAGAAAAAATAGATATTATTGCACTTACCGAAACGTGGATGAATGTAGAAAATAGAGAGCTATTAGATGAATATCAAATAAATGGATTTAAACTATTTCACTCAGATAGATATATTAGACGAGTAGGGGGAGTAGCCATATATGTCAGGGACAATTTGAAATGTAGTCTCAAAGAGGGAATCAAAACTGAGCCACATACAGGAACTATTTGGAAAGAATTAAACGAAAAAGCAAATAGCATTATGATAGGAGTTATATATAGGCCACCAAATTTAGAAAGAATGGAAGCAAAGCACCTATGGGATGAAATATCTAGAGCATCTAGATGTAACAGTATTTATGTCATGGGTGACTTTAATTTTAGTGGAATAAACTGGTTGAACAAAACAGGGAATAATGAAGCAGAAGATTTTCTAGAATTAATTGATGATTACTTTCTTACACAACACATTAAGGAACCAATGCGGTGAAATAATATTTTAGATTTAGTGTTAACTAACAGGGAAACACAAATTAAGGACATGGAAATAGGGAGTGAGCTAGGGAACAGTGATCATAAAGAAATCAGATTTAGTATAGAATGGAATAGATCAGTGGGAGAAAGTTATGTTAAAGTACCTGATTTTCGAAAAGCTAATTTCAATAACCTAAGAAATTTATTGGGTTGTTACGGCCCTATTGGGTCGCAACTGGGGTTCTTCTCTGATGTTATTAGAGTTTGGGTATCCGGCCCCAAGTTAGTAGTGGCTTTCAAGGGGCGTGTTCCGTAATGCAAGTAAATTAAAGGGGAAGGGATAAAAATGCACTAATTTAAATATATATATTACCACCACCAATAAATAAATATATAAACTGTCACACGGGGGTTATAAACACTATAATGTACAGAATGGTCTTCCCCTGAAGACACAGGATGCTCTACGGTGCTCAACGATGCTTAGCCCTGGTTCTCTTCTTGTGGCCTCACGATGAATCCTTCGATTCTCTAGACGAGTCTACCCTGGCCACAGGCCAGGGTAGACCAAATCACAGGGTAGGACCAGCCAAATCACAGTCCCACTGGATGTACCGTCGTGGAGGCCTTCAACCACAAATCCAGCCTGTAGCTGGCAGGTTCCAATCTGCTCCGCCGCGTAGGCCACTCCACGACCGATACTAAGATTGCGAGCCCTAGGCAGGAGCCTCGTGTGATTCCGCTGATCACTCTCCTCTTTCAACACCCCAGTGGCTAGTCTTCTCCACCAGTCAGCCCCGAGTACGACAATTCCTGGTACTGCCACGATACGGGCAGGCTAACACTCAACAGTGTTCGTCCGGGGGGTGACTCACAGCTTCTACAGCAAACACGTGGAGAGGCTATGGCTGCCTTGGGTAGACTGCTCCACCGTCTGATTCAGCAGTCCTAGGTCGACTCTGTAATCAGACACGTCATTAGTACTGGGTACACTCTAGGGCACCTCACTTACAGGCTTAGACACAAACGCCCACCTATCCACTCCATAGATGGCGTTGCTGTCTAAGCGTCACCTCACCAGAGGTCAGCAGCGGCTATGTCATGAGCTAATCAAGACGGGAAACCAGCCCCTGTGGCCGGTATATCTCGTCCTCACTAGATGGCATCGTCCATTTGGAGGGGGTTTCGGGAGCTGACCCACAGATGGCATGGTCGTCACAGCTCCGTGCTATGACGCTGGACTCGGGTCCGTAACATGGGTCAAATAGATTGGAAAGTCTTGGGCATGGGGTGTTGGCCGGTCTTGGAGCTAGACGTGAACCAAGCAATAAGTGACATAAGAGGGATTTTCAATGTGGACTCAAAATATAACCTATTTAAAAATATTCTAAGCGAAGCCCAGGAATGTAGTATACCATATAAATTGAATAGATCGAATACTAATGATCCAAAGTGGATAACTATATGAGCTAGATGGTGTTGAGATT
The DNA here is from genome assembly GCF_040958095.1 of Procambarus clarkii. Taxonomy (NCBI): domain Eukaryota; kingdom Metazoa; phylum Arthropoda; class Malacostraca; order Decapoda; family Cambaridae; genus Procambarus; species Procambarus clarkii. The sequence goes on along the minus strand of NC_091173.1, from coordinate 28,155,425 downwards.
GCGAAGTCGGATTGCGAAAGGGATCTGGGAGTTATGATTAGTAAGAATTTAAAACAAAAGGATCAATGCATGAATGTTCGTAATAAGGCGAATAGGACACTGGGATTTATTAATCGAAGTGTTAGTAACAAGACACCTGGTGTGGTTCTTAAGCTATATCTTGGTCTGGTTAGGCCCCATTTAGATTATGCAGTTCAGTTTTGGTCGCCGTATTATAGAATGGATATAAATTCACTTGAACGTGTCCAGCGTAGGATGACTAAGTTAATTCCCCAAATTAGAAATCTTTCATATGAAGAAAGATTAACAAAGCTTAAGTTGCATTCACTGGAAAGACGAAGAGTTAGGGGTGACATGATAGAGGTTTACAAGTGGATGAATGGACATAACAGGGAGGATATTAATAGGGTATTAAAAATATCAACACAAGACAGAACACGAAACAATGGGTATAAATTGGATAAGTTTAGATTTAGGAAAGACTTGGGTAAATACTGGTTCAGTAACAGGGTTGTTGATTTGTGGAACCAATTGCCGCATAACGTGGTGGAGGTGGTGTCCCTCGATTGTTTCAAGCGCGGGTTGGACAAGTACATGTGTGGGATTGGGTGGTTATAGAATAGGAGCTGCCTCGTATGGGCCAATAGGCCTTCTGCAGTTACCTTTGTTCTTATATTCTTAACAAAGGATCTGAAGAACCTTATAGGTTAAAAGAGAGATTGGTACAAAAGGATAAAGAATGGGGAAGTCAGTTTAGAACAGGAATTCGTACAACTGGTTAGAAATACTAAAAAAGAGATAAGGAAAGCAAAAAGAAACTATGAAGTTCGCATAGCAGGGGCAAGCAAAGACAAATCCTAAAGGTTTCTTCCAGTTATACCGGACAAAGATTAAGGAAAGGATAGGTCCATTAAAAACTGAGACAGGTCAAATAACAGATAATGATGAAGAGATGAGTAGTATTTTTAATAAATATTTTATATCTGTATTTACTAAAGAGGAACTTAACAATATGCCTTCAGCCGAACAAGTCTATGTGGGTGGGGACGAGGACAGGTTGACTAGTTTAGCAGTTACCAGGGAGGATGTAATTAAACAAATAGTTAAACTCAAACCAAACAAATCCCCAGGACCGGATGAAGTGTTTGCCAGGGTGCTTAAAGAATGCAAAGAGGAGCTTTCCGAGCCACTGTCTACCATATTTAATAAATCAATAGAGTTAGGCAGAGTGCCAGAGTTATGGAAAGTTGCTAATGTGATACCAATTTTTAAGAAAGGAGATAGATCACTTGCGTCAAACTGTCGACCAATTAGCCTAACTTCTATTGTGGGAAAGTTACTTGAATCGATAATTGCAAATAAAATTCGTCTTCATCTTGAAAAACACAAATTAATAAATGAGTCGCAACATGGTTTTACAAATGGCCGTTCGTGTTTAACAAATTTGCTATCTTTTTATTCCAGCATAGTTGAGGCAGTTGATAGTGGTAAGAATTGTGATGTTGTGTACCTTGAATTTAGCAAAGCTTTTGATACAGTGTCACATGAAAGACTGATTAAAAAAATAGAGGCTCATGGTAATGGGGGTGCAATATATATATTGGGGTGGATTAGGTTCATGGCTATACCAAAGGAAACAGAGAGTTAGTATAAATGGATTCAAGTCAGAGTGGGAAAATGTTGTAAGTGGAGTGCCTCAAGGCTCTGTCCTGGCATCTCTGTTGTTTATAATATATGTAAGAACATAAGAACAAAGGTAATTGGCGTTTGTAATTATAAGGAGAAAGCGCAATATGAGTGAGGAACACAAATGCGAACAAGCCTGAACGGTCTCCAGGCATATATGCAACAGAAAACTCACACCCCAGAAGTGACTCGAAACCATACTGCCAAAAGCACTGCATATATGCATGGAGACCGTTCAGGCTTGTTCGCATTTGTGTTCCCCACGTGTTCCCCACGTGTTCCACGTGTTCATCATAGCAATATGGAAGTTGTAGTGAAGGACCTGGTGACTCTAGTGGGAGCCCTGAGGACAGAGTTGGACTCTCTGCGGGAGGAGGTGCGTCAGCTTAAAAAACAACGAGAAGTAACGAAGGAGGAGACCAGCAGTAAAGGGACCTCGTCTTGGAGAGTTGCGAAAGACAGGGGCCTTAAGAAGACTTTGATAAAGCCGCCTTCAAACGCCATAGCAACTTCAAATTCATTTGACGTTTTGGAGGACGAGTGCTGTGGAGAGACTGTGGATCGCGCAAAAGGGAAAGCAACGAAGAGAAAGGAAGCGCAGGCCCCTCAGATAGTAAAGGAAGTACCTAAGCAAACATTAGTTGTGGGAGATTCCCAGATAAGGTATTTGGATAGAACGTTTTGTGCTAGAGATAGGGGGAACAGGTTAAGGGTTTGCTATCCAGGAGCTGGCATTGGTGATATTATAAACAACATGAATGATATTATGGCTGGTAATGGGAACAATCCCATTATTTGCATTAGCGTGGGAGGAAATGATGTTGGTCGAGTCAGGAGTGAGGAACTGATTCAGAGGTATAAAACAGCCATAGAGTTAGTTAGGAGCAAGGGAGGAATCCCGATCATATGTGGCATTCTTCCAAGAAAGGGAGTGGGAAATGAATGGATATCGAGGGCACTTGGTGTCAATTGCCGGCTGGAAAGATATTGCAAATCAAATGCAATATCTTTCATAGACAACTGGGAACACTTCTATGGAAGAAATGAAATGTATGCTCGTGATGGGGTGCATCTATCGAGAGCTGGGGTTGTTGCTGTTGCGAACTCGCTAGAAGAAGTGGTTAGAGGTGTTTGTTTGGGTTTAAACTGTTAGTAGATAGAGGTATGGGAATTGATTTGGAGGTAGGAGGTAATAAAAGTATGTGTTTGTGGGAGAAAGGAATTGGCAAAACGATCAGGGAAAGAGAAGGTCCGCAAAATAACAATTCACTTAGGGTATATTACACTAACAGTAGAAGTCTAAGAAATAAAATTAACGAATTAAATGCTCTTGTCTGCACAGAAAAAATAGATATTATTGCACTTACCGAAACGTGGATGAATGTAGAAAATAGAGAACTATTAGCTGAATATCAAATATATGGATTTAAACTATTTCACACAGATAGATATATTAGACGAGGAGGTGGAGTAGCCATATATGTTAGGGACAATTTGAAATGTAGTCTCAAAGAGGGAATCAAAACAGAGCCACACACAGAAACTATTTGGATTGAATTAAACGAAAAAGCTAATAATATTATAATAGGAGTAATATATAGGCCACCAAATTTAGACAGAATGGAAGCAAAGCATCTATGGGATGAAATATCTAGAGCATCTAGATCTAACAGTATTTATGTCATGGGTGACTTTAATTTTAGCGGAATAAACTGGTTGAACAAAACAGGGAATAGTGAAGCAGAAGATTTTCTAGAATTAATTGACGATTGCTTTCTTACGCAACACATTAAGGAACCAACACGGGAAAATAATATTTTAGATTTAGTGTTAACTAACAGGGAAACGCAAATTAATGACATCGAAATAGGGAGTGAGCTAGGGAGCAGTGATCACAAAGAAATCAGATTTAGCATAGAATGGAATAGACCAGTAGGAGAAAATTCTGTTAAAGTGCCAGATTTTCGAAAAGCTGATTTTAATAGCCTAAGAAATTTTTTGGGTCAAATTGATTGGAAAGGCTTGGGTATGGGGTGTGGGCCGGTCTTGGAGCGAGACATGAACCCAGCGATAGGTGACTTAAATGGGGATTTCGATGTGGATTCAATATATAACTTATTTAAGAATATTCTAAACAAAGCACAGGAACGTAGTATACCATACAAATTGAATAGATCGTATACTAATGACCCAAAGTGGATAACAAAGAATTTGAAGAACCTTATAGGTAAAAAGAGAGCTTGGTACAAAAGGATTAAAAATGGGGAGGTCACTTTAGAACAGGAATTCGTACAACTGGTTAGAAATGTTAAAAAAGAGATAAGGAAAGCAAAAAGAAACTATGAAGTTCGCATAGCAGGGCAAGCAAAGACAAATCCTAAAGGGTTTTTTCAGTTATATCGTACTAAGACTAGGGAAAGGATAGGTCCATTAAAAACTGAGACAGGTCAAATAACAGATAGTGATGAAGAGATGAGTAGTATTTTTAATAAATATTTTGTATCTGTATTTACTAAAGAGGAACTTAACAATATGCCTTCAGCCGAACAAGTCTATGTGGGTGGGGACGAGGACAGGTTGACGAGTTTAGCAGTTACCAGGGAGGATGTTCTTAAACAAATAGTAAAACTCAAACCAAACAAATCCCCAGGGCCGGATGAAGTGTTTGCTAGGGTGCTTAAAGAATGCAAAGAGGAGCTTTGTGACCCACTGTCAACCATATTTAATAAATCAATAGAGTCAGGCAGAGTGCCAGAGTTTTGGAAAGTTGCTAATGTGTTACCAGTTTTTAAGAAAGGAGATAGATCACTTGCGTCTAACTATCGACCAATTAGCCTAACGTCTATTGTGGGAAAGTTACTCGAATCTATAATAGCAAATAAAATTCGTCTTCATCTTGAAAAACATAAATTAATAATTGAGTCGCAACATGGTTTTATAAATGGCCGTTCATGTTTAACAAATTTGTTATCTTTTTATTCTAGCATTGTTGAGGCAGTTGATAGTGGTAAGGATTGCGATGTTGTATACCTTGACTTTAGCAAAGCTTTTGATACAGTGCCACATGAAAGACTGATTAAAAAGATAGAGTCTCATGGTATTGGGGGTGCTATATTAAGCTGGATTAGGGCATGGCTATACCAAAGGAAACAGAGAGTTAGTATAAATGGAATCAAGTCAGAGTGGGAAAATGTTGTAAGTGGAGTGCCTCAAGGCTCTGTCCTGGGACCTCTGTTGTTTATAATATATATAAATGATTTAGATTCAGGTTTGAGTAGCAACATTTGCAAATTTGCCGATGATACGAAAATCGGTAGGGAAATTAATTCGGAGGAGGACTCACTATCACTTCAAGTTGATCTAGATAGGGTTTTGAAATGGTCAAAGGATTGGCAGATGCAGTTTAATGCTGATAAATGTAAAGTTCTGAGGTTAGGTAATGATGATAGAGTTACAAGATACGAGCTAGATGGTGTTGTGATTGCGAAGTCGGATTGCGAAAGGGATCTGGGAGTTATGATTAGTAAGAATTTAAAACAAAAGGATCAATGCATAAATGTTCGTAATAAGGCAAATCGGACACTTGGATTTATTAATCGCAGCGTTAGTAACAAGACACCTGGTGTGGTTCTCAAGCTATATCTTGCTCTAGTTAGGCCCCATTTAGATTATGCAGTTCAATTTTGGTCGCCATATTATAGAATGGATATAAATTCACTTGAACGTGTCCAGCGTAGGATGACTAAGTTAATTCCCCAAATTAGAAATCTTTCATATGAAGAAAGATTAACAAAGCTTAAGTTGCATTCACTGGAAAGGCGAAGAGTTAGGGGTGACATGATAGAGGTTTACAAGTGGATGAATGGACATAACCGGGGGGATATTAATAGGGTATTAAAAGTATCAACACAGGACAGAACACGAAACAATGGGTATAAATTGGATAAGTTTAGATTTAGGAAAGACTTGGGTAAATACTGGTTCAGTAACAGGGTTGTTGATTTGTGGAACCAATTGCCGCGTAACATTGTGGAGGTGGGGTCCCTCGATTGTTTCAAGCACGGGTTGGACAAGTATATGAGTGGGATTGGGTGGTTATAGAATAGGAGCTGCCTCGTATGGGCCAATAGGCCTTCTGCAGTTACCTTTGTTCTTATGTTCTTATGTTCTTATCTTTTTATTCTAGCATTGTTGAGGCAGTTGATAGTGGTAAGGATTGCGATGTTGTATACCTTGACTTTAGCAAAGCTTTTGATACAGTGCCACATGAAAGACTGATTAAAAAAATAGAGTCTCATGGTATTGGGGGTGCTATATTAAGCTGGATTAGGGCATGGCTATACCAAAGGAAACAGAGAGTTAGTATAAATGGAATCAAGTCAGAGTGGGAAAATGTTGTAAGTGGAGTGCCTCAAGGCTCTGTCCTGGGACCTCTGTTGTATATAATATATATAAATGATTTAGATTCAGGTTTGAGTAGCAACATTTGCAAATTTGCCGATGATACGAAAATCGGTAGGGAAATTAATTCGGAGGAGGACTCACTATCACTTCAAGTTGATCTAGATAGGGTTTTGAAATGGTCAAAGGATTGGCAGATGCAGTTTAATGCTGATAAATGTAAAGTTCTGAGGTTAGGTAATGATGATAGAGTTACAAGATACGAGCTAGATGGTGTTGTGATTGCGAAGTCGGATTGCGAAAGGGATCTGGGAGTTATGATTAGTAAGAATTTAAAACAAAAGGATCAATGCATAAATGTTCGTAATAAGGCAAATCGGACACTTGGATTTATTAATCGCAGCGTTAGTAACAAGACACCTGGTGTGGTTCTCAAGCTATATCTTGCTCTAGTTAGGCCCCATTTAGATTATGCAGTTCAGTTTTGGTCGCCATATTATAGAATGGATATAAATTCACTTGAACGTGTCCAGCGTAGGATGACTAAGTTAATTCCCCAAATTAGAAATCTTTCATATGAAGAAAGATTAACAAAGCTTAAGTTGCATTCACTGGAAAGGCGAAGAGTTAGGGGTGACATGATAGAGGTTTACAAGTGGATGAATGGACATAACATAAGAACATAAGAACATAAGAACAAAGGTAACTGCAGAAGGCCTATTGGCCCATACGAGGCAGCTCCTATTCTATAACCACCCAATCCCACTCATATACTTGTCCAACCCGAGCTTGAAACAATCGAGGGACCCCACCTCCACAATGTTACGCGGCAATTGGTTCCACAAATCAACAACCCTGTTACTGAACCAGTATTTACCCAAGTCTTTCCTAAATCTAAACTTATCCAATTTATACCCATTGTTTCGTGTTCTGTCCTGTGTTGATACGTTTAATACCCTATTAATATCCCCCCGGTTATGTCCATTCATCCACTTGTAAACCTCTATCATGTCACCCCTAACTCTTCGCCTTTCCAGTGAATGCAACTTAAGCTTTGTTAATCTTTCTTCATATGAAAGATTTCTAATTTGGGGAATTAACTTAGTCATCCTACGCTGGACACGTTCAAGTGAATTTATATCCATTCTATAATATGGCGACCAAAACTGAACTGCATAATCTAAATGGGGCCTAACTAGAGCAAGATATAGCTTGAGAACCACACCAGGTGTCTTGTTACTAACGCTGCGATTAATAAATCCAAGTGTCCGATTTGCCTTATTACGAACATTTATGCATTGATCCTTTTGTTTTAAATTCTTACTAATCATAACTCCCAGATCCCTTTCGCAATCCGACTTCGCAATCACAACACCATCTAGCTCGTATCTTGTAACTCTATCATCATTACCTAACCTCAGAACTTTACATTTATCAGCATTAAACTGCATCTGCCAATCCTTTGACCATTTCAAAACCCTATCTAGATCAACTTGAAGTGATAGTGAGTCCTCCTCCGAATTAATTTCCCTACCGATTTTCGTATCATCGGCAAATTTGCAAATGTTGCTACTCAAACCTGAATCTAAATCATTTATATATATTATAAACAACAGAGGTCCCAGGACAGAGCCTTGAGGCACTCCACTTACAACATTTTCCCACTCTGACTTGATTCCATTTATACTAACTCTCTGTTTCCTTTGGTATAGCCATGCCCTAATCCAGCTTAATATAGCACCCCCAATACCATGAGACTCTATCTTTTTAATCAGTCTTTCATGTGGCACTGTATCAAAAGCTTTGCTAAAGTCATAAGAACATAAGAACATAAGAACAAAGGTAACTGCAGAAGGCCTATTGGCCCATACGAGGCAGCTCCTATTCTATAACCACCCAATCCCACTCATATACTTGTCCAACCCGTGCTTGAAACAATCGAGGGACCCCACCTCCACAATGTTACGCGGCAATTGGTTCCACAAATCAACAACCCTGTTACTGAACCAGTATTTACCCAAGTCTTTCCTAAATCTAAACTTATCCAATTTATATCCATTGTTTCGTGTTCTGTCCTGTGTTGATACTTTTAATACCCTATTAATATCCCCCCGGTTATGTCCATTCATCCACTTCTAAACCTCTATCATGTCACCCCTAACTCTTCGCCTTTCCAGTGAATGCAACTTAAGCTTTGTTAATCTTTCTTCATATGAAAGATTTCTAATTTGGGGAATTAACTTAGTCATCCTACGCTGGACACGTTCAAGTGAATTTATATCCATTCTATAATATGGCGACCAAAACTGAACTGCATAATCTAAATGGGGCCTAACTAGAGCAAGATATAGCTTGAGAACCACACCAGGTGTCTTGTTACTAACGCTGCGATTAATAAATCCAAGTGTCCGATTTGCCTTATTACGAACATTTATGCATTGATCCTTTTGTTTTAAATTCTTACTAATCATAACTCCCAGATCCCTTTCGCAATCCGACTTCGCAATCACAACACCATCTAGCTCGTATCTTGTAACTCTATCATCATTACCTAACCTCAGAACTTTACATTTATCAGCATTAAACTGCATCTGCCAATCCTTTGACCATTTCAAAACCCTATCTAGATCAACTTGAAGTGATAGTGAGTCCTCCTCCGAATTAATTTCCCTACCGATTTTCGTATCATCGGCAAATTTGCAAATGTTGCTACTCAAACCTGAATCTAAATCATTTATATATGTTATAAACAACAGAGGTCCCAGGACAGAGCCTTGAGGCACTCCACTTACAACATTTTCCCACTCTGACTTGATTCCATTTATACTAACTCTCTGTTTCCTTTGGTATAGCCATGCCCTAATCCAGCTTAATATAGCACCCCCAATACCATGAGACTCTATTTTTTTAATCAGTCTTTCATGTGGCACTGTATCAAAAGCTTTGCTAAAGTCAAGGTATACAACATCGCAATACTTACCACTATCAACTGCCTCAACAATGCTAGAATAAAAAGATAACAAATTTGTTAAACATGAACGGCCAGTCAAGTCAAGGTATACAACATCGCAATCCTTACCACTATCAACTGCCTCAACAATGCTAGAATAAAAAGATAACAAATTTGTTAAACATGAACGGCCATTTATAAAACCATGTTGCGACTCAATTATTAATTTATGTTTTTCAAGATGAAGACGAATTTTATTTGCTATTATAGATTCGAGTAACTTTCCCACAATAGACGTTAGGCTAATTGGTCGATAGTTAGACGCAAGTGATCTATCTCCTTTCTTAAAAACTGGTATCACATTAGCAACTTTCCAAAACTCTGGCACTCTGCCTGACTCTATTGATTTATTAAATATGGTTGACAGTGGGTCACAAAGCTCCTCTTTGCATTCTTTAAGCACCCTGGCAAACACTTCATCCGGCCCTGGGGATTTGTTTGGTTTGAGTTTTACTATTTGTTTAAGAACATCCTCCCTGGTAACTGTTAAACTCGTCAACCTGTCCTCGTCCCCACCCACATAGACTTGTTCGGCTGAAGGCATATTGTTAAGTTCCTCTTTAGTAAATACAGATACAAAATATTTATTAAAAATACTACTCATCTCTTCATCACTATCTGTTATTTGACCTGTCTCAGTTTTTAATGGACCTATCCTTTCCCTAGTCTTAGTACGATATAACTGAAAAAACCCTTTAGGATTTGTCTTTGCTTGCCCTGCTATGCGAACTTCATAGTTTCTTTTTGCTTTCCTTATCTCTTTTTTAACATTTCTAACCAGTTGTACGAATTCCTGTTCTAAAGTGACCTCCCCATTTTTAATCCTTTTGTACCAAGCTCTCTTTTTACCTATAAGGTTCTTCAAATTCTTTGTTATCCACTTTGGGTCATTAGTATTCGATCTATTCAATTTGTATGGTATACTACGTTCCTGTGCTTTGTTTAGAATATTCTTAAATAAGTTATATATTGAATCCACATCGAAATCCCCATTTAAGTCACCTATCGCTGGGTTCATGTCTCGCTCCAAGACCGGCCCACACCCCATACCCAAGACTTTCCAATCAATTTGACCCAAAAAATTTCTTAGGCTATTAAAATCAGCTTTTCGAAAATCTGGCACTTTAACAGAATTTTCTCCTACTGGTCTATTCCATTCTATGCTAAATCTGATTTCTTTGTGATCACTGCTCCCTAGCTCACTCCCTATTTCGATGTCCTTAATTTGCGTTTCCCTGTTAGTTAACACTAAATCTAAAATATTATTTTCCCGTGTTGGTTCCTTAATGTGTTGCGTAAGAAAGCAATCGTCAATTAATTCTAGAAAATCTTCTGCTTCACTATTCCCTGTTTTGTTCAACCAGTTTATTCCGCTAAAATTAAAGTCACCCATGACATAAATACTGTTAGATCTAGATGCTCTAGATATTTCATCCCATAGATGCTTTGCTTCCATTCTGTCTAAATTTGGTGGCCTATATATTACTCCTATTATAATATTATTAGCTTTTTCGTTTAATTCAATCCAAATAGTTTCTGTGTGTGGCTCTGTTTTGATTCCCTCTTTGAGACTACATTTCAAATTGTCCCTAACATATATGGCTACTCCACCTCCTCGTCTAATATATCTATCTGTGTGAAATAGTTTAAATCCATATATTTGATATTCAGCTAATAGTTCTCTATTTTCTACATTCATCCACGTTTCGGTAAGTGCAATAATATCTATTTTTTCTGTGCAGACAAGAGCATTTAATTCGTTAATTTTATTTCTTAGACTTCTACTGTTAGTGTAATATACCCTAAGTGAATTGTTATTTTGCGGACCTTCTCTTTCCCTGGTCGTTTTGCCAATTCCTTTCTCCCACAAACACATACTTTTATTACCTTCTTCCTCCAAATCAATTCCCATACCTCTATCTACTAACAGTTTAAACCCAAACAAACACCTCTAACCACTTCTTCTAACGAGTTCGCAACAGCAACAACCCCAGCTCTCGATAGATGCACCCCATCACGAGCATACATTTCATTTCTTCCATAGAAGTGTTCCCAGTTGTCTATGAAAGATATTGCATTTGATTTGCAATATCTTTCCAGCCGGCAATTGACACCAAGTGCCCTCGATATCCATTCATTTCCCACTCCCTTTCTTGGAAGAATGCCACATATGATCGGGATTCCTCCCTTGCTCCTAACTAACTCTATGGCTGTTTTATACCTCTGAATCAGTTCCTCACTCCTAACTCGACCAACATCATTTCCTCCCATGCTAATGCAAATAATGGGATTGTTCCCATTACCAGCCATAATATCATTCATGTTGTTTATAATATCACCAATGCCAGCTCCGGGATAGCAAACCCTTAACCTGTTCCCCCTATCTCTAGCACAAAACGTTCTATCCAAATACCTTATCTGGGAATCTCCCACAACTAATGTTTGCTTAGGTACTTCCTTTACCCTCTGAGGGGCCTGCGCTTCCTTTCTCTTCGTTGCTTTCCCTTTTGCGCGATCCACAGTCTCTCCACAGCACTCGTCCTCCAAAACGTCAAATGAATTAGAGGTTGCTATGGCGTTTGAAGGCGGCTTTATCAAAGTCTTCTTAAGGCCCCTGTCTTTCACAACTCTCCAAGACGAGGTCCCTTTACTGCTGGTCTCCTCCTTCGTTACTGTTCGTTAATCTATTAATAACCAGGGGGATATTAATAGGGTATTAAAAGTATCAACACAGGACAGAACACGAAACAATGGATATAAATTGGATAAGTTTAGATTTAGGAAAGACTTGGGTAAATACTGGTTCAGTAACAGGGTTGTTGATTTGTGGAACCAATTGCCGCGTAACATTGTGGAGGTGGGGTCCCTCGATTGTTTCAAGCACGGGTTGGACAAGTATATGAGTGGGATTGGGTGGTTATAGAATAGGAGCTGCCTCGTATGGGCCAATAGGCCTTCTGCAGTTACCTTTGTTCTTATGTTCTTATGTTCTTATGTTCCCTAAAGAATGAGGTGATTTGATAAAATATCATGCCCAAGAGTACCATTAGAGAGCCGGCGGGTGGATGGGAAATTATCCTCATTAATTACTGGGCTAAATTAGCCTCATTAATTGATGGGCTAAATAATCTCGGCTACTATCAGTTTTTGTCCGGTCGTGATGGTCAAGTGGATTAAGGCGTCCTGTACATACCAGTTGCATTGCTCCTGGCAGTATGTGTTCGAGTCACTTCTGGGGTGTGATTTTTCAGTTGCATATAGTCCTGGAGACCATTCAGGCTTGTTTGCATATATATATATATATATATATATATATATATATATATATATATATATATATATATATATATATATATATATATATATATAAATATATATATATATATATATATATATATATATATATATATATATATATATATATATATATATATATATATATATATATATATATATTTATTGTGACGATAATCTCCTTCAAGAGATTGAGCCTGCTCTTCCCTCCAAAATACGTCGATATATACATCTATATAAAACTAATATGGAAGAAATATCCAACAATGACAACATCTCCAAGGTATGCCAGAGAGCAAAACGTATGCAGCCAGGAACACCTGCTCCACCTCAAACCACCAAACTACCTGTCTTGTCGCCTGCTCATCGCTGATTGGCTGCGGGTCCAGTTGCAACTGCACTCCACCCACCACACTACTTGATGTCTGGGGCCACCACGACCTCAGTCCTCAGAATATCCAGTGCTTTCATCAGGTTAACACGTCTCGTTGGTAGACTAAGCCATGGCTTACGTGTACTAAGAGAGGTGATAGCTTAAAGCCAATATTCCTGCACCTCTTATTTGATTGTATATTGTTCACTTGTTATTACTCACTTGTTTTAACGTAACTTTTCATTTTGTCATTTGATTATTCTTACTATTTTGATTGATTGATTTTATTATACGAATTTGTATGTCCATTTTATTCATGTTTTGCTTTTCTAACGTAATTAAAATTTCATTGTTAAATTTACTTGTGTTTTGTGTGTCTTCTCATTACCTTACCACAGACGAAGTTCCAGATTTTCTATTTTTTGTTTCTATATGTGACGAGGCCATACCCCTAGCTTTTGAACAGCCGAACACCAACGCGTTACCGTCACATATTATATGGGGGCATGTCCTAGGAGCCTCGCTCAGGTACTGGTGCCAAGTAGTAATTTATGGTAAGCGTATTTAACTTTGTTAACGTAGCTTTACTATTTTTCATATTCAATTTCATTTTTTACATGGTGCGGTGTATTGTGCATTACGAGAGTAGCATATGGTGAAGGTGAGACAACTTTGGATTACGTGGTGACTGTAGGCCGCAGTCATACTCTTAATTGGTCATCTCTCCCTCGGTGTTATTACTCGTGTTTACCATCTTTGTCCCTTGGATATTTCTCATTTTTGACAGATCATCATATTGGTACCCTGGTACTGTGGTCTGCCCCGGGTCAAGTGCACCCAATCTTCTGCAATCTGACTGTAGGAGGACAAAGAGGGCCATAGTTCCTCTAGCTCGAACTTTAGTTGCTGAATTGGGACCTCAGCAGCAGTTCTCGTCACCAGTTGACACCTCGCACCCCTACACGTTAGTCAGAGATGATGATACATACAACGGTAGGGAATTAGCTTACTTTTTCAGAGCACAAAAGTTCGCTAATTCTGTAAGTATCATATTAATTTCAGTAGGAAAAACTTGCGTATGTCCTATAGAGACTCTGCAAGGTATGCCTACATCCTTGGACTACCAATTTTACTTTTGAGGCAATTAACTGTTTCATTTGTTTTCGAAACTCTGTTTCATTTGTTAGTAGGATTTTCTTGCCCTTATCCTCTTACATGAGTACTGGGTACAAGATTTCCTGCGCGCTTGATTTAAATTATTCATTTAACATCTTGTACTTAACTTTAATTGTTAAAGATTCCACAGGATAGGTACCAGTTGCCACGTTGTCCTGTTTCTGACATTCACTATAACTGTATATTCGTTGTACATTTTTTTGCTAATTTCACCATGTTTCATCTCCAAGCTTTCCATGCAAATCCAGCAGGTGAAATAGGGACTTTAAGTCGTGTCAAGAGGACTGAATTACAAACTCTTGCACATGAGTACCAACTAGAAGTTCCCTAACAAGCCAACAAAAATGACATACACAACCTGTTGCTGGATCACTATTTAGAACAAGGTAAGATAGACTCTGAAACTCATGAAACTTACTATATTGCAGTTCCATAGGTGTTGCAGTGCATAGGTGTTGGTAACACCTATGGTATAGGTATAGGTAACACCTATACCCCCTATTAGACTATTTTTGGTAACGCCTATGGTATAGGTATAGGTAACACCTATACCCCCTATTAGACTATTTTACAGGAACTTCTTTTCCACAGCTCATAAAACGGAGGAAAGGGTCCTGAAAGATATTGTTAATAGAAACGTTATCCCTACAGACAAAAATCAGAGGATACAACTGACGATTTACTATAAAACCAGAAAAACGGCCAGCCTACTCATGAGAAACTCTCCAGACACAAAACAGAACGCTTTAAAAGAGACTAACGTCGTCTATGCCTTCAAATGCCCTCTTGGGGACTGTAAGCTCCAAAAAACCCAGTATATAGGCAAGACAACAACATCTCTTTCTAGGCGTTTAACGATGCATAAGCAACAGGGCTCCATTAAGGAACATATAATCTCTTCCCACAACCAAACCATCGCCAGAGAAATCCTAGTAAACAACACAGAAATCATCAATAGATACAGCGATAGCAGGCGGCTTGACGTTTGCGAGGCACTACACATCAAGAAGTCAACACCAGCAATCAACAGCCAATTATTGCACAACTATATTCTACCCACCTTAAGACTCCGCTCCAATATAGAAGCATCAAGAAATATGGACCATTAGGCTTTCTACAAACACTTCTATTCAATATCCATTGTTTCGTGTTCTGTCTTGTGTTGATGAAATTAATACCCTATTAATACTCTTGTTCTGTCTTGTGTTGATGAAATTAATACCCTATTAATACCACATCTTGTTCTGTCTTGTGTTAATGCCACATCACCCCTTCCACCTCACTCAAATGTAAATATAAATTCGGAGATGCGTAAGTTCTATTCAGTTGTGCATTTGTGAACTAAAGTCTTTGAAAATGTAATAAGTTTTACGAAACGCGCTCGTGTCGCGTCAGACTAGAAATAAAAATGAATTTTGGAGAATTGATTTTTGATTTACCTCCAACAGTGAAACTAAATGTACGAAAGATTGAGAAAATTCGTGTTAGAATTATTAATCTTACTTTTTTGGTCATATTTTTTGGTCATATATATATATATATATATATATATATATATATATATATATATATATATATATATATATATATTAGTATATTTTGGTAGCAGTCTTTCCTGTAGACATATATTATTAAATATGACCGAAAAAGTAAGATTAATAATTCTAACACGAATTTTCTCAATCTTTCGTACATTTCTTTTCACTGTTGGAGGTAAATCAAAAATCAATTCTCCAAAATTCATTTTTATTTCTAGTCTGACGCGATACGAGCGCGTTTCGTAAAACTTATTACATTTTCAAAGACATTAGTTTACAAATACACAACTGAATAGAACTTACGCATCTCCGATTTTATATCTACATTTGAGTGAGGTGGAAGGGGTGATGTGGCATTAATTAACACAAGACAGAACAAGAGGTGTCATTAATAGGGTATTAATTTCATCAACACAAGACAGAACAAGAGGTGACATTAATAGGGTATTAATTTCATCAACACAAGACAGAACACGAAACAATGGGTATTGAATAGAAGTGTTTGTAGAAAGCCTATTGGTCCATATTTTTTTATGCTTCTATATTGGAGCGGAGTCTTGAGGTGGGTAGAATATAGTTGTGCAATAATTGGCAGTTGATTGCTGGTGTTGACTTCTTGATGTCTTCTTCTTCTTGATGGTGGTTAAGGAACATGTGTAGTGCCTCGCAAACGTCAAGCCGCCTGCTATCGCTGTATCTATCGATGATTTCTGTGTTGTTTACTAGGATTTCTCTGGCGATGGTTTGGTTGTGGGAAGAGATTATATGTTCCTTAATGGAGCCCTGTTGCTTATGCATCGTTAAACGCCTAGAAAGAGATGTTGTTGTCTTGCCTATATACTGGGTTTTTTGGAGCTTACATTCCAAAAGAGGGCATTTGAAGGCATAGACGACGTTAGTCTCTTTTAAAGCGTTCTGTTTTGTGTCTGGAGAGTTTCTCATGAGTAGGCTGGCCGTTTTTCTGGTTTTATAGTAAATCGTCAGTTGTATCCTCTGATTTTTGTCTGTAGGGATAACGTTTCTATTAACAATATCTTTCAGGACCCTTTCCTCCGTTTTATGAGCTGTGGAAAAGAAGTTCCTGTAAAATAGTCTAATAGGGGGTATAGGTGTTGGTAACACCTATGGTATAGGTATAGGTAACACCTATACCCTCTATTAGACTATTTTACAGGAACTTCTTTTCCACAGCTCATAAAACGGAGGAAAGGGTCCTGAAAGATATTGTTAATAGAAACGTTATCCCTACAGACGAAAATCAGAGGATACAACTGACGATTTACTATAAAACCAGAAAAACGGCCAGCCTACTCATGAGAAACTCTCCAGACACAGAACAGAACGCTTTAAAAGAGACTAACGTCGTCTATGCCTTCAAATGCCCTCTTGGGGACTGTAAGCTCCAAAAACCCAGTATATAGGCAAGACAACAACATCTCTTTCTAGGCGTTTAACGATGCATAAGCAACAGGGCTCCATTAAGGAACATATAATCTCTTCCCACAACCAAACCATCGCCAGAGAAATCCTAGTAAACAACACAGAAATCATCGATAGATACAGCGATAGCAGGCGGCTTGACGTTTGCGAGGCACTACACATCAAGAAGTCAACACCAGCAATCAACAGCCAATTATTGCACAACTATATTCTACCAACCTCAAGACTCGGCTCCAATATAGAAGCATCAAGAAATATGGACCAATAGGCTTTCTACAAACACTTCTATTCAATACCCATTGTTTCGTGTTCTGTCTTGTGTTGATGAAATTAATACCCTATTAATGTCACCTCTTGTTCTGTCTTGTGTTGATGAAATTAATACCTATTAATGACACCTCTTGTTCTGTCTTGTGTTGATTAATGCCACATCACCCCTTCCACCTCACTCAAATGTAGATATAAAATCGGAGATGCGTAAGTTCTATTCAGTTGTGTATTTGTAAAGTAAAGTCTTTGAAAATGTAATAAGTTTTACGAAACGCGCTCGTGTCGCGTCAGACTAGAAATAAAAATGAATTTTAGAGAATTGATCTTTGATTTACCTCCAACAGTGAAAATAAATGTACGAAAGATTGAGAAAATTCGTGTTAGAATTATTAATCTTACTTTTTCGGTCATATTTAATAATATATATATATATATATATATATATATATATATATATATATATATATATATATATATATATATATATATATATATATATATATATATATATATATATATATATATATATATATATATATATATATATATATATATTAGTATATTTTGGTAGCAGTCTTTCCTGTAGACATATATTATTAAATATGACCGAAAAAGTAAGATTAATAATTCTAACACGAATTTTCTCAATCTTTCGTACATTTCTTTTCACTGTTGGAAGTAAATCAAAAATCAATTCTCCAAAATTCATTTTTATTTCTAGTCTGACGCGACAGGAGCGCGTTTCGTAAAACTTATTACATTTTCAAAGACATTAGTTTACAAATACACAACTGAATAGAACTTACGCATCTCCGTTTTATATCTACATTTGAGTGAGGTGGAAGGGGTGATGTGGCATTAATTAACACAAGACAGAACAAGAGGTGTCATTAATAGGGTATTAATTTCATCAACACAAGACAGAACAAGAGGTGACATTAATAGGGTATTAATTTCATCAACACAAGACAGAACACGAAACAATGGGTATTGAATAGAAGTGTTTGTAGAAAGCCTATTGGTCCATATTTCTTGATGCTTCTATATTGGAGCGGAGTCTTGAGGTGGGTAGAATATAGTTGTGCAATAATTGGCTGTTGATTGCTGGTGTTGACTTCTTGATGTGTAGTGCCTCGCAAACGTCAAGCCGCCTGCCATCGCTGTATCTATCGATGATTTCTGTGTTGTTTACTAGGATTTCTCTGGCGATGGTTTGGTTGTGGGAAGAGATTATATGTTCCTTAATGGAGCCCTGTTGCTTATGCATCGTTAAACGCCTAGAAAGAGATGTTGTTGTCTTGCCTATATACTGGGTTTTTTGGAGCTTACAGTCCCCAAGAGGGCATTTGAAGGCATAGACGACGTTAGTCTCTTTTAAAGCGTTCTGTTCTGTGTCTGGAGAGTTTCTCATGAGTAGGCTGGCCGTTTTTCTGGTTTTATAGTAAATCGTCAGTTGTATCCTCTGATTTTTGTCTGTAGGGATAACGTTTCTATTAACAATATCTTTCAGGACCCTTTCCTCCGTTTTATGAGCTGTGGAAAAGAAGTTCCTGTAAAATAGTCTAATAGGGGGTATAGGTGTTGGTAACACCTATGGTATAGGTATAGGTAACACCTATACCCCCTATTAGACTATTTTTGGTAACACCTATGGTATAGGTATAGGTAACACCTATACCCCCTATTAGACTATTTTACAGGAACTTCTTTTCCACAGCTCATAAAACGGAGGAAAGGGTCCTGAAAGATATTGTTAATAGAAACGATATCCCTACAGACAAAAATCAGAGGATACAACTGACGATTTACAATAAAACCAGAAAAACGGCCAGCCTACTCATGAGAAACTCTCCAGACACAAAACAGAACGCTTTAAAAGAGACTAACGTCGTCTATGCCTTCAAATGCTCTCTTGGGGACTGTAAGCTCCAAAAAACCCAGTATATAGGCAAGACAACAACATCTCTTTCTAGGCGTTTAACGATGCATAAGCAACAGGGCTCCATTAAGGAACATATAATCTCTTCCCACAACCAAACCATCGCCAGAGAAATCCTAGTAAACAACACAGAAATCATCGATAGATACAGCGATAGCAGGCGGCTTGACGTTTGCGAGGCACTACACATCAAGAAGTCAACACCAGCAATCAACAGCCAATTATTGCACAACTATATTCTACATACCTTAAGACTCCGCTCCAATATAGAAGCATCAAGAAATATGGACCATTAGGCTTTCTACAAACACTTCTATTCAATATCCATTGTTTCGTGTTCTGTCTTGTGTTGATGAAATTAATACCCTATTAATACTCTTGTTCTGTCTTGGGTTGATGAAATTAATACCCTATTAATACCACATCTTGTTCTGTCTTGTTTTAATGCCACATCACCCCTTCCACCTCACTCAAATGTAGATATAAAATCGGAGATGCGTAAGTTCTATTCAGTTGTGTATTTGTGAACTAAAGTCTTTGAAAATGTAATAAGTTTTACGAAACGCGCTCGTGTCGGGTCAGACTAGAAATAAAAATGAATTTTGGAGAATTGATTTTTGATTTACCTCCAACAGTGAAACGAAATGTACGAAAGATTGAGAAAATTCATGTTAGAATTATTAATCTTACTTTTTTGGTCATATTTAATAATATATATATATATATATATATATATATATATATATATATATATATATATATATATATATATATATATATATATATATATATATATATATATATTATATATATATATATATATATATATATATATATATAATATATATATATATATATATATATATATATATATATATATATATATATATATATATATATATATATATATATATATATATATATATATATATATATATATAATATATATATATATATATATATATATATATATATATATATATATATATATATATATATATATATATATATATATATATTAGTATATTTTGGTAGCAGTCTTTCCTGTAGACATATATTATTAAATATGACCGAAAAAGTAAGATTAATAATTCTAACACGAATTTTCTCAATCTTTCGTACATTTCTTTTCACTGTTGGAGGTAAATCAAAAATCAATTCTCCAAAATTCATTTTTATTTCTAGTCTGACGCGACACGAGCGCGTTTCGTAAAACTTATTACATTTTCAAAGACATTAGTTTACAAATACACAACTGAATAGAACTTACGCATCTCCGATTTTATATCTACATTTGAGTGAGGTGGAAGGGGTGATGTGGCATTAATTAACACAAGACAGAACAAGAGGTGTCATTAATAGGGTATTAATTTCATCAACACAAGACAGAACAAGAGGTGACATTAATAGGGTATTAATTTCATCAACACAAGACAGAACACGAAACAATGGGTATTGAATAGAAGTGTTTGTAGAAAGCCTATTGGTCCATATTTGTTGATGCTTCTATATTGGAGCGGAGTCTTGAGGTGGGTAGAATATAGTTGTGCAATAATTGGCTGTTGATTGCTGGTGTTGACTTCTTGATGTGTAGTGCCTCGCAAACGTCAAGCAGCCTGCTATCGCTGTATCTATCGATGATTTCTGTGTTGTTTACTAGGATTTCTCTGGCGATGGTTTGGTTGTGGGAAGAGATTATATGTTCCTTAATGGAGCCCTGTTGCTTATGCATCGTTAAACGCCTAGAAAGAGATGTTGTTGTCTTGCCTATATACTGGGTTTTTTGGAGCTTACAGTCCCCAAGAGGGCATTTGAAGGCATAGACGACGTTAGTCTCTTTTAAAGCGTTCTGTTTTGTGTCTGGAGAGTTTCTCATGAGTAGACTGGCCGTTTTTCTGGTTTTATAGTAAATCGTCAGTTGTATCCTCTGATTTTTGTCTGTAGGGATAACGTTTCTATTAACAATATCTTTCAGGACCCTTTCCTCCGTTTTATGAGCTGTGGAAAAGAAGTTCCTGTAAAATAGTCTAATAGGGGGTATAGGTGTTGGTAACACCTATGGTATAGGTATAGGTAACACCTATACCCTCTATTAGACTATTTTACA
Source organism: Procambarus clarkii (assembly GCF_040958095.1). Classification (NCBI taxonomy): domain Eukaryota; kingdom Metazoa; phylum Arthropoda; class Malacostraca; order Decapoda; family Cambaridae; genus Procambarus; species Procambarus clarkii. Next base: position 28,134,191 of record NC_091173.1, on the reverse strand, counting down.
GGAACTTCTTTTCCACAGCTCATAAAACGGAGAAAAGGGTCCTGAAAGATATTGTTAATAGAAACGTTATCCCTACAGACGAAAATCAGAGGATACAACTGACGATTTACTATAAAACCCGAAAAACGGCCAGCCTACTCATGAGAAACTCTCCAGACACAAAACAGAACGCTTTAAAAGAGACTAACGTCGTCTATGCCTTCAAATGCCCTCTTGGGGACTGTAAGCTCCAAAAACCCAGTATATAGGCAAGACAACAACATCTCTTTCTAGGCGTTTAACGATGCATAAGCAACAGGGCTCCATTAAGGAACATATAATCTCTTCCCACAACCAAACCATCGCCAGAGAAATCCTAGTAAACAACACAGAAATCATCGATAGATACAGCGATAGCAGGCGGCTTGACGTTTGCGAGGCACTACACATCAAGAAGTCAACACCAGCAATCAACAGCCAATTATTGCACAACTATATTCTACCCACCTCAAGACTCGGCTCCAATATAGAAGCATCAAGAAATATGGACCAATAGGCTTTCTACAAACACTTCTATTCAATACCCATTGTTTCGTGTTCTGTCTTGTGTCGATGAAATTAATACCCTATTAATGTCACCTCTTGTTCTGTCTTGTGTTGATGAAATTAATACCTATTAATGACACCTCTTGTTCTGTCTTGTGTTGATTAATGACACATCACCCCTTCCACCTCACTCAAATGTAGATATAAAATCGGAGATGCGTAAGTTCTATTCAGTTGTGTATTTGTAAAGTAAAGTCTTTGAAAATGTAATAAGTTTTACGAAACGCGCTCGTGTCGCGTCAGACTAGAAATAAAAATGAATTTTAGAGAATTGATTTTTGATTTACCTCCAACAGTGAAAATAAATGTACGAAAGATTGAGAAAATTCGTGTTAGAATTATTAATCTTACTTTTTCGGTCATATTTAATAATATATATATATATATATATATATATATATATATATATATATATATATATATATATATATATATATATATATATATTAGTATATTTTGGTAGCAGTCTTTCCTGTAGACATATATTATTAAATATGACCGAAAAAGTAAGATTAATAATTCTAACACGAATTTTCTCAATCTTTCGTACATTTCTTTTCACTGTTGGAGGTAAATCAAAAATCAATTCTCCAAAATTCATTTTTATTTCTAGTCTGACGCGACACGAGCGCGTTTCGTAAAACTTATTACATTTTCAAAGACATTAGTTTACAAATACACAACTGAATAGAACTTACGCATCTCCGATTTTATATCTACATTTGAGTGAGGTGGAAGGGGTGATGTGGCATTAATTAACACAAGACAGAACAAGAGGTGTCATTAATAGGGTATTAATTTCATCAACACAAGACAGAACAAGAGGTGACATTAATAGGGTATTAATTTCATCAACACAAGACAGAACACGAAACAATGGGTATTGAATAGAAGTGTTTGTAGAAAGCCTATTGGTCCATATTTGTTGATGCTTCTATATTGGAGCGGAGTCTTGAGGTGGGTAGAATATAGTTGTGCAATAATTGGCTGTTGATTGCTGGTGTTGACTTCTTGATGTGTAGTGCCTCGCAAACGTCAAGCCGCCTGCTATCGCTGTATCTATCGATGATTTCTGTGTTGTTTACTAGGATTTCTCTGGCGATGGTTTGGTTGTGGGAAGAGATTATATGTTCCTTAATGGAGCCCTGTTGCTTATGCATCGTTAAACGCCTAAAAAGAGATGTTGTTGTCTTGCCTATATACTGGGTTTTTTGGAGCTTACAGTCCCCAAGAGGGCATTTGAAGGCATAGACGACGTTAGTCTCTTTTAAAGCGTTCTGTTTTGTGTCTGGAGAGTTTCTCATGAGTAGGCTGGCCGTTTTTCTGGTTTTATAGTAAATCGTCAGTTGTATCCTCTGATTTTTGTCTGTAGGGATAACGTTTCTATTAACAATATCTTTCAGGACCCTTTCCTCCGTTTTATGAGCTGTGGAAAAGAAGTTCCTGTAAAATAGTCTAATAGGGGGTATAGGTGTTGGTAACACCTATGGTATAGGTATAGGTAACACCTATACCCTCTATTTGACTATTTTACAGGAACTTCTTTTCCACAGCTCATAAAACGGAGGAAAGGGTCCTGAAAGATATTGTTAATAGAAACGTTATCCCTACAGACGAAAATCAGAGGATACAACTGACGATTTACTATAAAACCCGAAAAACGGCCAGCCTACTCATGAGAAACTCTCCAGACACAAAACAGAACGCTTTAAAAGAGACTAACGTCGTCTATGCCTTCAAATGCCCTCTTGGGGACTGTAAGCTCCAAAAACCCAGTATATAGGCAAGACAACAACATCTCTTTCTAGGCGTTTAACGATGCATAAGCAACAGGGCTCCATTAAGGAACATATAATCTCTTCCCACAACCAAACCATCGCCAGAGAAATCCTAGTAAACAACACAGAAATCATCGATAGATACAGCGATAGCAGGCGGCTTGACGTTTGCGAGGCACTACACATCAAGAAGTCAACACCAGCAATCAACAGCCAATTATTGCACAACTATATTCTACCCACCTCAAGACTCGGCTCCAATATAGAAGCATCAAGAAATATGGACCAATAGGCTTTCTACAAACACTTCTATTCAATACCCATTGTTTCGTGTTCTGTCTTGTGTCGATGAAATTAATACCCTATTAATGTCACCTCTTGTTCTGTCTTGTGTTGATGAAATTAATACCTATTAATGACACCTCTTGTTCTGTCTTGTGTTGATTAATGCCACATCACCCCTTCCACCTCACTCAAATGTAGATATAAAATCGGAGATGCGTAAGTTCTATTCAGTTGTGTATTTGTAAAGTAAAGTCTTTGAAAATGTAATAAGTTTTACGAAACGCGCTCGTGTCGCGTCAGACTAGAAATAAAAATGAATTTTATAGAATTGATTTTTGATTTACCTCCAACAGTGAAAATAAATGTACGAAAGATTGAGAAAATTCGTGTTAGAATTATTAATCTTACTTTTTCGGTCATATTTAATAATATATATATATATATATATATATATATATATATATATATATATATATATATATATATATATATATATATATATATATATATATATATATATATATATATATATATTAGTATATTTTGGTAGCAGTCTTTCCTGTAGACATATATTATTAAATATGACCGAAAAAGTAAGATTAATAATTCTAACACGAATTTTCTCAATCTTTCGTACATTTCTTTTCACTGTTGGAGGTAAATCAAAAATCAATTCTCCAAAATTCATTTTTATTTCTAGTCTGACGCGACAGGAGCGCGATTCGTAAAACTTATTACATTTTCAAAGACATTAGTTTACAAATACACAACTGAATAGAACTTACGCATCTCCGTTTTATATCTACATTTGAGTGAGGTGGAAGGGGTGATGTGGCATTAATTAACACAAGACAGAACAAGAGGTGTCATTAATAGGGTATTAATTTCATCAACACAAGACAGAACAAGAGGTGACATTAATAGGGTATTAATTTCATCAACACAAGACAGAACACGAAACAATGGGTATTGAATAGAAGTGTTTGTAGAAAGCCTATTGGTCCATATTTCTTGATGCTTCTATATTGGAGCGGAGTCTTGAGGTGGGTAGAATATAGTTGTGCAATAATTGGCTGTTGATTGCTGGTGTTGACTTCTTGATGTGTAGTGCCTCGCAAACGTCAAGCCGCCTGCCATCGCTGTATCTATCGATGATTTCTGTGTTGTTTACTAGGATTTCTCTGGCGATGGTTTGGTTGTGGGAAGAGATTATATGTTCCTTAATGGAGCCCTGTTGCTTATGCATCGTTAAACGCCTAGAAAGAGATGTTGTTGTCTTGCCTATATACTGGGTTTTTTGGAGCTTACAGTCCCCAAGAGGGCATTTGAAGGCATAGACGACGTTAGTCTCTTTTAAAGCGTTCTGTTCTGTGTCTGGAGAGTTTCTCATGAGTAGGCTGGCCGTTTTTCTGGTTTTATAGTAAATCGTCAGTTGTATCCTCTGATTTTTGTCTGTAGGGATAACGTTTCTATTAACAATATCTTTCAGGACCCTTTCCTCCGTTTTATGAGCTGTGGAAAAGAAGTTCCTGTAAAATAGTCTAATAGGGGGTATAGGTGTTGGTAACACCTATGGTATAGGTATAGGTAACACCTATACCCCCTATTAGACTATTTTTGGTAACACCTATGGTATAGGTATAGGTAACACCTATACCCCCTATTAGACTATTTTACAGGAACTTCTTTTCCACAGCTCATAAAACGGAGGAAAGGGTCCTGAAAGATATTGTTAATAGAAACGTTATCCCTACAGACAAAAATCAGAGGATACAACTGACGATTTACTTTAAAACCAGAAAAACGGCCAGCCTACTCATGAGAAACTCTCCAGACACAAAACAGAACGCTTTAAAAGAGACTAACGTCGTCTATGCCTTCAAATGCCCTCTTGGGGACTGTAAGCTCCAAAAAACCCAGTATATAGGCAAGACAACAACATCTCTTTCTAGGCGTTTAACGATGCATAAGCAACAGGGCTCCATTAAGGAACATATAATCTCTTCCCACAACCAAACCATCGCCAGAGAAATCCTAGTAAACAACACAGAAATCATCGATAGATACAGCGATAGCAGGCGGCTTGACGTTTGCGAGGCACTACACATCAAGAAGTCAACACCAGCAATCAACAGCCAATTATTGCACAACTATATTCTACATACCTTAAGACTCCGCTCCAATATAGAAGCATCAAGAAATATGGACCATTAGGCTTTCTACAAACACTTCTATTCAATATCCATTGTTTCGTGTTCTGTCTTGTGTTGATGAAATTAATACCCTATTAATACTCTTGTTCTGTCTTGGGTTGATGAAATTAATACCCTATTAATACCACATCTTGTTCTGTCTTGTGTTAATGCCACATCACCCCTTCCACCTCACTCAACTGTAGATATAAAATCGGAGATGCGTAAGTACTATTCAGTTGTGTATTTGTGAACTAAAGTCTTTGAAAATGTAATAAGTTTTACGAAACGCGCTCGTGTCGCGTCAGACTAGAAATAAAAATGAATTTTGGAGAATTGATTTTTGATTTACCTCCAACAGTGAAACGAAATGTACGAAAGATTGAGAAAATTCGTGTTAGAATTATTAATCTTACTTTTTTGGTCATATTTAATAATATATATATATATATATATATATATATATATATATATATATATATATATATATATATATATATATATATATATATATATATATATATATATATATATATATATATATATTAGTATATTTTGGTAGCAGTCTTTCCTGTAGACATATATTATTAAATATGACCGAAAAAGTAAGATTAATAATTCTAACACGAATTTTCTCAATCTTTCGTACATTTCTTTTCACTGTTGGAGGTAAATCAAAAATCAATTCTCCAAAATTCATTTTTATTTCTAGTCTGACGCGACACGAGCGCGTTTCGTAAAACTTATTACATTTTCAAAGACATTAGTTTACAAATACACAACTGAATAGAACTTACGCATCTCCGATTTTATATCTACATTTGAGTGAGGTGGAAGGGGTGATGTGGCATTAATTAACACAAGACAGAACAAGAGGTGTCATTAATAGGGTATTAATTTCATCAACACAAGACAGAACAAGAGGTGACATTAATAGGGTATTAATTTCATCAACACAAGACAGAACACGAAACAATGGGTATTGAATAGAAGTGTTTGTAGAAAGCCTATTGGTCCATATTTGTTGATGCTTCTATATTGGAGCGGAGTCTTGAGGTGGGTAGAATATAGTTGTGCAATAATTGGCTGTTGATTGCTGGTGTTGACTTCTTGATGTGTAGTGCCTCGCAAACGTCAAGCCGCCTGCTATCGCTGTATCTATCGATGATTTCTGTGTTGTTTACTAGGATTTCTCTGGCGATGGTTTGGTTGTGGGAAGAGATTATATGTTCCTTAATGGAGCCCTGTTGCTTATGCATCGTTAAACGCCTAGAAAGAGATGTTGTTGTCTTGCCTATATACCGGGTTTTTTGGAGCTTACAGTCCCCAAGAGGGCATTTGAAGGCATAGACGACGTTAGTCTCTTTTAAAGCGTTCTGTTTTGTGTCTGGAGAGTTTCTCATGAGTAGGCTGGCCGTTTTTCTGGTTTTATAGTAAATCGTCAGTTGTATCCTCTGATTTTTGTCTGTAGGGATAACGTTTCTATTAACAATATCTTTCAGGACCCTTTCCTCCGTTTTATGAGCTGTGGAAAAGAAGTTCCTGTAAAATAGTCTAATAGGGGGTATAGGTGTTGGTAACACCTATGGTATAGGTATAGGTAACACCTATACCCTCTATTAGACTATTTTACAGGAACTTCTTTTCCACAGCTCATAAAACGGAGGAAAGGGTCCTGAAAGATATTGTTAATAGAAACGTTATCCCTACAGACGAAAATCAGAGGATACAACTAACGATTTACTATAAAACCCGAAAAACGGCCAGCCTACTCATGAGAAACTCTCCAGACACAAAACAGAACGCTTTAAAAGAGACTAACGTCGTCTATGCCTTCAAATGCCCTCTTGGGGACTGTAAGCTCCAAAAACCCAGTATATAGGCAAGACAACAACATCTCTTTCTAGGCGTTTAACGATGCATAAGCAACAGGGCTCCATTAAGGAACATATAATCTCTTCCCACAACCAAACCATCGCCAGAGAAATCCTAGTAAACAACACAGAAATCATCGATAGATACAGCGATAGCAGGCGGCTTGACGTTTGCGAGGCACTACACATCAAGAAGTCAACACCAGCAATCAACAGCCAATTATTGCACAACTATATTCTACCCACCTCAAGACTCGGCTCCAATATAGAAGCATCAAGAAATATGGACCAATAGGCTTTCTACAAACACTTCTATTCAATACCCATTGTTTCGTGTTCTGTCTTGTGTCGATGAAATTAATACCCTATTAATGTCACCTCTTGTTCTGTCTTGTGTTGATGAAATTAATACCTATTAATGACACCTCTTGTTCTGTCTTGTGTTGATTAATGCCACATCACCCCTTCCACCTCACTCAAATGTAGATATAAAATCGGAGATGCGTAAGTTCTATTCAGTTGTGTATTTGTAAAGAAAAGTCTTTGAAAATGTAATAAGTTTTACGAAACGCGCTCGTGTCGCGTCAGACTAGAAATAAAAATGAATTTTAGAGAATTGATTTTTGATTTACCTCCAACAGTGAAAATAAATGTACGAAAGATTGAGAAAATTCGTGTTAGAATTATTAATCTTACTTTTTCGGTCATATTTAATAATATATATATATATATATATATATATATATATATATATATATATATATATATATATATATATATATATATATATATATATATATATATATATATATATATATATATATATATATATATTAGTATATTTTGGTAGCAGTCTTTCCTGTAGACATATATTATTAAATATGACCGAAAAAGTAAGATTAATAATTCTAACACGAATTTTCTCAATCTTTCGTACATTTCTTTTCACTGTTGGAGGTAAATCAAAAATCAATTCTCCAAAATTCATTTTTATTTCTAGTCTGACGCGACAGGAGCGCGTTTCGTAAAACTTATTACATTTTCAAAGACATTAGTTTACAAATACACAACTGAATAGAACTTACGCATCTCCGTTTTATATCTACATTTGAGTGAGGTGGAAGGGGTGATGTGGCATTAATTAACACAAGACAGAACAAGAGGTGTCATTAATAGGGTATTAATTTCATCAACACAAGACAGAACAAGAGGTGACATTAATAGGGTATTAATTTCATCAACACAAGACAGAACACGAAACAATGGGTATTGAATAGAAGTGTTTGTAGAAAGCCTATTGGTCCATATTTCTTGATGCTTCTATATTGGAGCGGAGTCTTGAGGTGGGTAGAATATAGTTGTGCAATAATTGGCTGTTGATTGCTGGTGTTGACTTCTTGATGTGTAGTGCCTCGCAAACGTCAAGCCGCCTGCCATCGCTGTATCTATCGATGATTTCTGTGTTGTTTACTAGGATTTCTCTGGCGATGGTTTGGTTTTGGGAAGAGATTATATGTTCCTTAATGGAGCCCTGTTGCTTATGCATCGTTAAACGCCTAGAAAGAGATGTTGTTGTCTTGCCTATATACTGGGTTTTTTGGAGCTTACAGTCCCCAAGAGGGCATTTGAAGGCATAGACGACGTAAGTCTCTTTTAAAGCGTTCTGTTCTGTGTCTGGAGAGTTTCTCATGAGTAGGCTGGCCGTTTTTCTGGTTTTATAGTAAATCGTCAGTTGTATCCTCTGATTTTTGTCTGTAGGGATAACGTTTCTATTAACAATATCTTTCAGGACCCTTTCCTCCGTTTTATGAGCTGTGGAAAAGAAGTTCCTGTAAAATAGTCTAATAGGGGGTATAGGTGTTGGTAACACCTATGGTACAGGTATAGGTAACACCTATACCCCCTATTAGACTATTTTACAGGAACTTCTTTTCCACAGCTCATAAAACGGAGGAAAGGGTCCTGAAAGATATTGTTAATAGAAACGTTATCCCTACAGACGAAAATCAGAGGATACAACTGACGATTTACTATAAAACCCGAAAAACGGCCAGCCTACTCATGAGAAACTCTCCAGACACAAAACAGAACGCTTTAAAAGAGACTAACGTCGTCTATGCCTTCAAATGCCCTCTTGGGGACTGTAAGCTCCAAAAAACCCAGTATATAGGCAAGACAACAACATCTCTTTCTAGGCGTTTAACGATGCATAAGCAACAGGGCTCCATTAAGGAACATATAATCTCTTCCCACAACCAAACCATCGCCAGAGAAATCCTAGTAAACAACACAGAAATCATTGTTAGATACAGCGATAGCAGGCGGCTTGACGTTTGCGAGGCACTACACATCAAGAAGTCAACACCAGCAATCAACAGCCAATTATTGCACAACTATATTCTACCCACCTCAAGACTCCGCTCCAATATAGAAGCATCAAGAAATATTGACCAATAGGCTTTCTACAAACACTTCTATTCAATACCCATTGTTTCGTGTTCTGTCTTGTGTTGATGAAATTAATACCCTATTAATGTCACCTCTTGTTCTGTCTTGTGTTGATGAAATTAATACCCTATTAATGACACCTCTTGTTCTGTCTTGTGTTGATTAATGCCACATCACCCCTTCCACCTCACTCAAATGTAGATATAAAATCGGAGATGCGTAAGATCTATTCAGTTGTGTATTTGTAAACTAAAGTCTTTGAAAATGTAATAAGTTTTACGAAACGCGCTCGTGTCGCGTCAGACTAGAAATAAAAATGAATTTTAGAGAATTGATTTTTGATTTACCTCCAACAGTGAAAATAAATGTACGAAAGATTGAGAAAATTCGTGTTAGAATTATTAATCTTACTTTTTCGGTCATATTTAATAATATATATATATATATATATATATATATATATATATATATATATATATATATATATATATATATATATATATATATATATATATATATATATATATATATATATATATATATATATAAGTCTTTCTGTGGTCTTTCTTGCGGTCTTTCAGTGGTTAATTAGGGAACTTCTTCCTTCATGCGATCAGGCGTCGTCTGGGCCATAATTAGTCAGAAAGATTGGAGAGTCTCCCCAGCCATTAGGGATGTTGCCAGAGCTGCAGTGTTGCTGGCTTTTGCCACAATTTTTGCAAATTATCCCTATCAGCTTCATAATGATAAGTCATTATCATCATTATTATTGCTGTTTTACTCACTTCCGTCTTACTCATCATCATCAGCATTATACCATTATCTCTGCCGTCATTATCATCATTGTAATTATCACTGTTATCATCATCATTATCGTTATTATAATGATCACTGCCTTCATTATCTCATCGTAATTATCATTGATACTGCTGTCATTTTCATCTGTATTACTTTCACTCTCCTCACTATTATGATAATCATTATCAATGCTCTAATTATCTTTATCAGTGTTCTAATTATCATCATCATGAACGTTACCATCATCATCATCATTTTTATCATCATTAACATGATCACCACTGTAATTATTACCATAGCCAGAATCACCACCAGAGGACCGGGCCGCGGGGACACTAAATAGCCCCGAAATCATCTCAAGATAACCTCAAGATAACGGTAGCTCCTCGACTGACCAACCCCCGACGACACTCGTGGTTCCATTTGGGTACAGTTTTTCATCAAATTCTGGCACATGTTCGGGCCGTTCAGAGTCTACAAATGTGAGCAAGGCTACAACAACACGCAAGCCTTTTATAGTTCTTAGTTATCTATGGCATGGGCGTTCTTACAGCCTTTCTCATATATTTTCCAAGTAAATAATCTTAAGTAGTACAAGGAATTTTGGGAAAAACTAAAGTGCAAAATCGCATATCCAACAATCTTTTTAAACCAATATGAACAAGACGATGTCAGAGCCGAATGGCGGAATCTAAGAGCTTGAGCTCCTCCCTTGGAAGTACAGCTGTGCCTTACCACCATGCTCTGCCAACCCACTACCCACCACCACCAGTCCCAGACAACCCACTACCCACCACCACCAGTCCCAGACAACCCACTACCCACCACCACCAGTCCCAGACAACCCACTACCCACCACCACCAGTCCCAGACAACCCACTACCCACCACCACCAGTCCCAGACACCCTACTACCCACCACCACCATTCCCAGACAACCCACTACCCACCACCACCAGTCCCAGACAACCCACTACCCACCACCACCAGTCCCTGACACCCCACTACCCACCACCACCAGTCCCAGACAACCCACTACCCACCACCACCAGTCCCAGACACCCTACTACCCACCACCACCAGTCCCAGACAACCCACTACCCACCACCACCTGTCCCTGACACCCCACTACCCACCACCACCAGTCCCAGACAACCCACTACCCACCACCACCAGTCCCAGACAACCCACTACCCACCACCACCAGTCCCAGACACCCTACTACCCACCACCACCAGTCCCAGACAACCCACTACCCACCAGTCCCAGACAACCCACTACCCACCACCACCAGTCCCAGAGAACCCACTACCCACCACCACCAGTCCCAGACAACCCACTACCCACCACCACCAGTCCCAGACAACCCACTACCCACCAACACCAGTCCCAGACAACCCACTACCCACCACCACCAGTCCCAGACAACCCACTACCCACCACCACCAGTCCCAGACACCCCACTACCCACCAACACTAGTCCCAGACAACCCACTACCCACCACCACCAGTCCCAGACAACCCACTACCCACCACCACCAGTCCCAGACAACCCACTACCCACCAACACCTGTCCCTGACAACCCACTACCCACCACCACCAGTCCCAGACAACCCACTACCCACCACCACCAGTCCCAGACAACCCACTACCCACCAACACCTGTCCCTGACAACCCACTACCCACCAACACTAGTCCCAGACAACCCACCACCACCTGTCCCAGACAACCCACTACCCACCACCACCAGTCCCAGACAACCCACTACCCACCACCACCAGTCCCAGACAACCCACTACCCACCAACACCTGTCCCTGACAACCCACTATCCACCACCACCAGTCCCAGACAACCCACTACCCACCACCACCAGTCCCAGACAACCCACTACCCACCAACACCTGTCCCTGACAACCCACTACCCACCAACACCAGTCCCAGACAACCCACTACCCACCACCACAGTAGTGAAATATGTGACTAGAACCGCGCGCACCAGCTGCCAGGTGGCACTCTTGAGTGTCACCTGACAGGTGGTGCGCGGGTGTCTTGGCACACAGGGTTTTTGGGGATTTTCCAGGAAGTTTTGGCGCGTTTCGGACGCGTGTGAGCGTGTAGTGTTTCGGTAAGTGGTCAGGAAAGCGAGTGAGTTATGTTGATGAGTGCCAGGTGGAGCGCGCCGTTATCGTCACAGCGCGGGTGTCTAGTCACAGGGGGTTTGGGATGGGATTTTCCCGGAAGTTTGGCGCGTGTCGGAGGCGGTCTTGAGTGGCGGGTGAGCAGGTGCGGCCCCTCGCTCTAGACGTGGTCAGGAAAGATGGGAGTAGTGTGAGAGTAAGTGGTAGAGTAAGTTCTCGTGTTTAGGAGAGTTGTGCCTTAAGCAGAGACACTGTGTTTTCCCATATTAACAGGGACTTGATGAAATTAACGTATAAATGACCCCTCACTTGCTCTGGTGCTCTTGGGAGGTGTTGATCTTTGGGGTATTTAAATACTCCGAAATTACCATCTCTTTTAAGGGTCTGAGCAGGTGGTGGAGAGGGTTAAGGCGTACCTGTTATGCCAGTTGCTGGAAGGCTTCTGTGCTGGCTAGGGTTCGAGTCTCCTGGTGGGAAAGTGTTCTAAAGTTGTATACTTAACTCTCGTGTTTAGGAGAGTTGTGCCTTAAATATATATATATATATATATATATATATATATATATATATATATATATATATATATATATATATATATATATATATATATATATATATATATATATATATATATATATATATATATATATATATATATATATATATATATATATATATATATATATATATCGTTGGATATTGTCTTCTGTGACGGTGGTGTTATGTTCGAGTCTCGACCTTACTCTCACATGAGTAGAGTAATCACCTCCATGATTCGGGTAATCATTGTAAGTTGAACTATTCTTATGCGAACTGTCTCAAGAATTCACAATCTTCTTACATCCATGGTTTTGTCTATTATGCAGTTATTCTTGTTCAACATTTCACTTGTTAGAGTGATGACAAGAGCCTGTCTCATGTGATTCCTGGGGGGCGGGGATTGAAGATTATGGGATAATCACCTCCACAGCTTGGTTGGTTGGTGACTTACCTATGTACTTAGATTGAAGGTTGCATCCTTCATGGGGGCAAGTGTACAAGTATGCAACGATTGACTGCTGTAGAGGGTTCTCCTTCGGAACTGTTTTGATAAGGAGTTTGAAAGACTTCTTGTTTTTGTAGAATATTATCGGGTCTATGTTTGGTTGGGAGTAGTGCATATTATATATATATATATATATATATATATATATATATATATATATATATATATATATATATATATATATATATATATATATATATGCTACACCTTAGATTAATTTCTATAGTGAAGGGATATACCAAGCTCTCCACAACTTAGAAAAAAAACATAGCTTGGTGCGAAGTTAATATAAAACCTCATTGTTGAGAATATAGTATTACACAGATCTTACTGCTAGAATGGACTATAATCCACGTTTATTAAATAATAATAATAAATAATAAATAAATAATATAAAATATGAAACTATGGAGTATGGTTAATCATTAATTGGAAACTATCTCGGGAGCCTGCGCGCACGCGCGTCACACACAACGAGGATAAAAGGGGTTGAGTAGATCACACTAATTCATTACTGCCCGCTCATCGCTCCCCTGTGTTTCATCTATAGCGCGTTGGGGGAAAAAAAATGAACTCCATAGCCAAAATGAACTCTGTAGAAATTCATCACGGATACATGACGGATGAGGAGTTTAACAATCGAGAGTGTTGCATTGCCTACTCTGTAAATTGTATATCATGCTCCCCCTACGGCATGTCCCAGGACATTGCTGATAAATATTCTCATGCCACCGCTTACGCCAGAACGCAATTGTATAATCTAAAGAGATGCATCAGAGAAGACCGTCCAGCACCTGGATCCATTCACATCAGTAGAGACAGTCAAGGACCAAGCTTAGTAGCCTTGGCAACGCAGTATGGATTAGGGAAGCCTATTGAGAGGAATGATATTGCTCAAGCCATTGCCGGTAAATCAAAAGATTACTCTATGGTTAAAGGGCTGCGTGCTGATACGAAAGAAAACCGCATGTTATACTTGACGAAATCATTAGAAGAACTCTTATTGTATATTGAAGATACCGAGGAGATCACGAAAGTTATTCTTCCCTGGGGTGTAGGTATGTCAGGTTGGTGTGAAGATGCAGAGTGGGAAAGTACTCACCTCCCCATTATTCAAAATATGCAGGGGAGATTAAACCCTTATAACGTCAAAGTGATTTTAGTTCGCCCCAAGGAAACAGGAACGAAAGAAAACAGGAAACCCAGTAACCTTCGCACGACCGTATAAAGGGGCGGCTGCTCTCTCCTCTCCAACTCACTTCCTCTACTCCACTCATCAGATAAGATGTTGACGACTGTAGCTGGCAGCATTTCATCTTTTTCGGAGTATTCTTACTCCGACTGCATCATCTATGATATGGACGCCTGTAGTGTGATGACAAGTGGGATGGTTGAAGAATTATGGACTCGTTTTCCCTATGCTCGCATTCATCGGAGCAAACTACCCTACAAAAATCGTGCAGAGAGAAGAGACCGAGCCCTGCCTGGAGAGATTGTCTATGGTGAACCCCCTCAATTCAACAATCGAATTGGTGATGACCCGCATCTACCTCATCTCATCGGATTAATTACTCATCACGCCGGAGGGAAATCATCTAAACCCCTGAACATGACGATGAAGGAAATCGAGACGTTATATGCTGTCGACCCGCACTACTACAGAGGCTTACAGTTGGATACAGAAGAAATGCGTCGCTATTGGTTTACAAAATCTCTGCGTAAGGCCTTTGCAATCATCTTAACAAGAGAAGAAGAATATAAAATTAACCGCATAATTTTCCCTTTTGGACTTGGGATGGGCTGTGGTCAGTACTGGAAGAGCTACAATCAAGAAGTGTGGAGGCAGAAATATCTACCCATAATGATGAAGTTGGAGCGGTATTACCAGCGTCGCGGGTTGAAATTTGTGATGGTTGACTCAGCAAGCAATGCAATCCCTGTAGCATTGCCTACACACGGTGTGCTTACACATAAGTTAAGTGAAGGAGTTGCCTCTGCTTATCATCGGATGAAGAACATCAACTTGAACGCAGATGAAGCTGGAGGTGAAACTACAAAACCTCATTGCAAAGCCGTGCCTATAATAGATCTCACAGGAGATATCGAAGTGATAGATTTAACAGTTGACTAGAAATATATATATATATATATATATATATATATATATTTATATATATATATATATAAACTATTGACTTTATTTATTTACTATTGTTACCATTTTCCATGCTTGCAATTAATAATAATAAAAAATAATATTATACTCTGTGTTTATCTTCCCGCTTTAACAAACAGTTGAGTGTGTTTATAGATGTGATAGAGGAATGAAAAGAGTAACTGATAACTCTATACTGTATATAATTCTTACACCCGCAAACTTGCTTTTAATAACTGTCAAGATGTGTTCAAGGTACATGCTCCATAAACTAACCAGTCTTAAACACTGCAAAGTAGAAGGTGATTATCTGGCAATGGATGAGATCCATCCTGGTGACTGTATAGTGTATGATATTCCTTCAATTCACACCCATTCAGGAGGAATGTCTTGCGAGATCTGGGAAATGTATCCTTATACACGACTACAGCGAGCGATCCAACCATTAACTAACTATGTGGTGGTGGCTGATCGCGTTAAAGTGGGAGGAGCTGTCTTTTCTCCTTCCCCCTCACCAGAAAGTCTACCACATGTTATAGCTATTGTGACCAGATATAGCGCAGGACCACCAATAGAAAATAATGCTGTTAACCAAAAAATTCTATTAGAGCAGTGTGGGGAGGATAGAGATTGTATAATGGAGGGACTCTGCAACGATACTAAGATCAAGAGACGATGGAGCTTTAAACTATGCATTAATCAAATTTTAAGCATGACTAAGCGTCATAATTCAATCAAGCGCGTTAAAATTCCTTATGGTTTGGGAATGATTGACAGTGATGACTTGAATCCGGGTGAAAAGCTTGAATGGGAGGTCCACTACTACACAGCTCTGGCTCACTTAGCCATGGTGTTAAAGAAACATGGAAAACAGCTCATAATAGTTGAAAAAAAAACTTTTGAAACTCCGCTGATAACTGCTTTAAGCTGAGTGTTATGTCTGTCTGTCTGTCTGACAGTTAATATGTTTTGTTTTTACCAAGATAAATATGTATGTGTCTACCAGTCATTGAATAAAACGT
>NC_091173.1:28110369-28112869 GCF_040958095.1 Procambarus clarkii | reverse complement strand
TCTCTGTCTCTGACTCATGAAGAATTTTATCTACAAGATGATACCTTGTATCTGACCTCCTGCTCCCTACACCTATCTTCATTACATTACTTATGGTTGGGTTAACCTTTAACAACCATTTGTCCGACCATTCCTTCAGTTTGTCTAGGTCTTCTTGAAGCCTCAAGCAGTCCTCCTCTGTCTTAATCCTTCTCATAATTTTGCATCGACAGCAAATATTGAAAAAAATGAGTCTATACCCTCCGGGAAATCATTTACGTATATCAGAAATAGGATAGGACCAAGTACAGAGCCCATGTGGGACTCCACTGGTGATTTCACGCCAATCTGAGGTCTCGCCCCTCACCGTAACTCCTTGCTTCCTATTGCTTAGGTACTCCCTAATCTACTGGTGCGCCTTACCAGCTTCTCCTGCATGTCTCTCCAGCTCATGAGACTTTCCGACATTCCAAGAAAATGCAGTCCGCCCAGCCTTCTCTTTCTTGCTTAATCTTTCTCACCTGGACATAGAATTCTATTAAGCCTGTCAGGCAAGTTTTTAACTCCCTGAACCCATGTTGGCGATTTGTCACGAAGTCCCTTTTCTCCAGATGTGTTACTCGTTTTTTTTTCTCACGATCTTCTCCATCTCCTTGCATGGTATACAAGTCACGGACACTGGCCTGTAGTTCAGTGCCTCTTATTTGTCACTCTTTTCGTATATTGGGACCACATTCGCCGTCTTCCATATTTCTGGTAGGTCTCCCGTCTCCAGTGACCTATTATACACTATGGAGAGTGGCAAGCAAAGTGCCTCTGCACACTTTTTCAGTACCCATGGTGAGATCCTGTCTGGACCAACAGCTTTCCTCGCATCCAGACCAGGTGTCTCTTGACCTCATCTCTCGTAATTTCGAACCCTTCCAAGGCCACCTGGTTTACTTTCCCTTCTCCTAGCGCAGTGACCTCACCTTGTTCTATTATGAAGACCTGCTGGAGCCTCTTGTTGAGTTCTTCGCACACCTCTTTGTCATTCTCTGTATACCTGTCCTCGCCTGTTCTAAGTTTCCTTACCTGTTCTTTCACTGTCGTTTTCCTCCTGATGTGACTGTGGAGTAGCTTTGGTTCGGTCTTGGCTTTATTTGCTATATCATTTTCCTAATTTTTCTCTGCTTCTCTTCTCACACTAACATACTCATTCCTGGATCTCTGGTATGTCGATATCTCTCTGCTTTCTTGTGTTCTGTTATTCAGGAAACTCCTCCATGCCTTTGTGTTCAGTTCTTTTGCTTCCCTACATGCCCTATTAATCAATTGATTCTTCGTTTGCTTGTCGGAATTTTCCTTTGGGGCCGGGATAAACCTGTTTACTGCCTCTTGACACTTTTGGGTGACATAAGCCGGCATATCTTGTACAGACTTAGCTATGAGGTCTGTGTCTCAAGGTATTTCCCTTAGGAAACTTCTCATCGCCTCATAATTGCCCTTTTGGTCTTGCAGCCTTTTGTTTCCTAGTTCTTTTTTTGGAGAGATAAATCCTAGCTCTACCAGGTACTCAAAGTTCAATACACTGTGATCACTCATTCCCAAGGGTACTTCCATCATTCCTTCCCTTATGTCCCACTCATTTAGGGTAAATATCAGATCGAGCATGGCTGGTTCATCTTCCCCTCTCATCCTTGTTGGTTCCTTGATATGCTGGCTTAGAACGTTTCTTGTTGCCACGTCCAGCAGCTTAGCTCTCCATGTGTCTGGTCCTCCATGCGGGTCTCTGTTCTCCCAATACATCTTCCCGTGGTTAAAGTCTCCCATGGTAGTCCAGAACCATTCCTACTAGCAACAGAAGCTGCTCTCTCTATTATCTCTATTATGTCAATAGTGGCCATGTTGTTTCTATCATATTTCTGTCTGGGCCTTGTGTCATTCAGTGGTTGATTATATGTGACTAGGACTATAATTTTTTGTCCTCCAGTTGTTATGGTACTTGTTATGTAGTCACTGAAACCTTCACAGCCCTGAATAACTATCTTCTCAAAATGGCAGCATTTTCTTACTGGCAGAGCCACACCACCACAACCTCTTCCTTCTCTCTCTTTCCTCACAACATAATAGTCCTGTGGGAATACTGCATTTGATATGGTTTTCGTTAGCTTTGTTTCTGTGAGTGCTATTGTCTGGGTTTTCTTCTAGTACCCATTCTCCAAGTTCATTTGATTTATTTGTATTTCCATCTATGTTAGTGTACATTGCCCTGAGGCTCACTTTCTTCTGTCCCTCCTCATATCGACTCCTTGGTGAGTGTCTGCCTGTAGGGGAAGCTTTTTCATGGGTGTAAGGAATTGCGAGGTAGATAACAGGGTCTCAAAGGATACTAGGGCGAGGGGTGTGGGGTCAAATGAAGAGGGGGGGACAGATAAGTATGGGATGAAGGGGGAGAGAGGACAGGAAGGAAAAGAGGGAGGGGGGGACATTGTGGGAGGAGGGAGAGGGGTAGCAGGGTGGGAATTGGGTGTGTGGGAAG
>NC_091173.1:28092869-28107869 GCF_040958095.1 Procambarus clarkii | reverse complement strand
TGCTGGGCTGCATACTCCAGGATTGGCCTGACATATGTGGTATACAAAGTTCTCAATGATTCCTTACACAAGTTTTTGAATGCCGTTCTTATGTTGGCCAGCCTGGCATATGCCGCTGATGTTATCCTCTTGATATGGGCTGCGGGGGACAGGTCTGGCATGATGTCAACCCCCAAGTCTTTTTATCTCTCTGACTCATGAAGAATTTACTCTCCCAGATGATACCTAGTATCTGGCCTCCTGCTCCCTACGCTTATCTTCATTACATTACATTTGCATGGGTTAAACTCTAACAACCGTTTGTTTGACCATTCCTTCAGCTTGTCAAGGTCGTCTTGAAGCCTTAAGCAGTACTCCTCTGTCTTAATCCTTCTCATAATTTTGGCATCGTCAGTAAACATTGAGAGAAATGAATCTATACCCACCGGGAGATTATTTACATATATCAGAAACAAGATAGGACCGAGTACAGACCCCTGTGGGACTTCACTGGTGACTTCACCCTAAACTGAGGTCTCACCCCTCTCCGTAACTCTCTGCTTCCTATTGCTCAGATACTCCCTTATCCACTGGAGCACCTTACCAGCTACACCTGCCAGTCTCTCCAGTTTATGTACCAGCCTCTTATGCGGTACTGTGTCAAAGACTTTCCGACAATCCAAGAAAATGTAGTCCACCCAGCCTTCTCTTTCTTTGTTGACCAGACCACACGCTAGAAATTGAAGGGACGACGACGTTTCGGTCCGTCCTGGACAATTCTCAAGTCGATTGTGATGAGGAGGTAGGGACAGGCAATACATAGGCAAGAGAGAGCTGAGGAGGAAAGTCAGGAAAGACAAAGAAAGTTCTCTTTCTTTGTCACCTGGTCGTAGAATTCTATTAAGCCTGTCAGGCAAGATTTACCCTCCCTGAATCCATGTTGGCGATTTGTCACGAAGTCCCTTTTTCTCCAGATGACCAGTTTTTTTTTCTCACGATCTTCTCAATCACCTTGCATGGTATAGAAGTCAAGGACACTGGCCTGTAGTTCAGTGCCTCTTACCTGTCCCCCTTTTTGTATATTGGGACCACATTCGCCGTCTTCCATATTTCTGGTAGGTCTCTCGTCTCCAGTGACCTACTATACACTATAGAGAGTGGCAAGCAAAGTGCCTCTGCACACTCTTTCAGTACCCATGGTGAGATCCCGTCTGGACCAACAGTCTTTCTAACATCCAGTTCCAGCAGGTGTCTCATGAACTCCTCACTCGTAATTTCGAACGCTTACAAGGCCGCCTGGTTTTCTTCCCTTTCTCCTAGCACAGTGAGCTCACCTTGTTCTATTGTGAAGACATCCTTGAACCTCTTGTTGAGTTCATCACACACCTCTTTGTCATTCCCTGTATACCTGTCTTCGCCTGTTCTAAGTTTCATTACCTGTTCTTTCACTGTTGTTTTCCTTCTGATGTGACTGTGGAGTAGCTTTGGTTCGGTCTTGGCTTTGTTTGCTATATCATTTTCATAATTTTTCTCTGCTTCTCTTCTCACCCTGACGTACTCATTCCTGGTTCTCTGGTATCTCTCTCTGCTTTCTGGTGTTCTGTTATTCCGGAAGTTCCTCCACGCTCTTTTGTTCAGTCCCTTTGCTTCCATACATGCCCTATTATACCATGGATTCTTCTTTTGCTTCTCGAATTTTTCCCTTTGGGATTGGATGAACTGTTTAATGCCTGCTGACACTTTTGGGTGACATAGTCCATCATATCTTGTACTGACTTATCTCTGAGGTCTGTGTCCTTAGGTACTTCGTTCAGGAAACGTCTCATCTCCTCATAGTTCGCCTTTCGGTATGTCAGCCGTTTGTTTCCTAGTTCTTTTTTGGGGGAGATAATTCCTAGCTCTACCAGGTACTCCAATTTTAATACACTCACCTATTTGTGCTTGCGGGGGTTGAGCTCTGGCTCTTTGGTCCCGCCTCTCAACTGTCATTCAACTGGTGTACAGGTTCCTGAGCCTTTTGGGCTCTGTCATATCTAGACTTGAAACTGTGTATGGAGTCAGCCTCCACCACATCACTGCCTAATGCATTCCATTTGTCAACCACTCTGACACTAAAAAAAATCATTCTAATATCTCTGCGGCTCATTTGGGCGCTCAGTTTCCACCTGTGTCCCCTAGTGCGTGTGCCCCTTGTGTTAAATAGCCTATCTTTATCAACCCTGTCCATTCCAATTCCAACACACTGTGTGTATTCGTGCGTGTGCGTGTACTCACCCAGTTGTACTCACCTAGTTGTGCTTGCGGGGGTTGAGCTCTGGCTCTTTGGTCCCGCCTCTCAACCGTCAATCAACAGGTGTACAGGTTCCTGAGCCTATTGGGCTCTATCATATCTACACTTGAAACTGTGTTTGGAGTCAGCCTCCACCACATTGCTTCCTAAAGCATTCCATTTGTCAACCACTCTGACACTAAAAAAGTTATTTCTAATATCTCTGTGGCTCATTTGGGCACTCAGTTTCCACCTGTGTCCCGTAGTGCGTGTGCCCCTTGTGTTAAATAGCCTATCTTTATCAACCCTGTCGATTCCCTTGAGAATCTTGAATGTGGTGATCATGTCCCCTCTATATCTTCTGTCTTCCAGCGAAGTGAGGTTTAATTCCCGTAGAATCTCCTCGTAGCTCATTCCTTTCAGCTCGGGTACTAGTCTGGTGGCAAACCTTTGAACCTTTTGCAGTTTGGTCATATCCGTGAATTGATATGGACTCCATGCTGGGCTGCATACTCCAGGATTGGCCTGACATATGTGGTATACAAAGTTCTGAATGATTCCTTACACAAGTTTCTGAATGCCGTTCTTATGTTGGCCAGCCTGGCATATGCCGCTGATGTTATCCTCTTGATATGGGCTGCGGGGGACAGGTCTGGCATGATGTCAACCCCCAAGTCTTTTTCTCTCTCTGACTCATGAAGAATTTACTCTCCCAGATGATACCTAGTATCTGGCCTCCTGCTCCCTACGCTTATCTTCATTACATTACATTTGCATGGGTTAAACTCTAACAACCGTTTGTTTGACCATTCCTTCAGCTTGTCAAGGTCGTCTTGAAGCCTTAAGCAGTACTCCTCTGTCTTAATCCTTCTCATAATTTTGGCATCGTCAGTAAACATTGAGAGAAATGAATCTATACCCACCGGGAGATTATTTACATATATCAGAAACAAGATAGGACCGAGTACAGACCCCTGTGGGACTTCACTGGTGACTTCACCCTAATCTGAGGTCTCACCCCTCTCCGTAACTCTCTGCATCCTATTGCTCAGATACTCCCTTATCCACTGGAGCACCTTACCAGCTACACCTGCCAGTCTCTCCAGTTTATGTACCAGCCTCTTATGCGGTACTGTGTCAAAGACTTTCCGACAATCCAAGAAAATGTAGTCCACCCAGCCTTCTCTTTCTTTGTTGACCAGACCACACGCTAGAAATTGAAGGGACGACGACGTTTCGGTCCGTCCTGGACAATTCTCAAGTCGATTGTGATGAGGAGGTAGGGACAGGCAATACATAGGCAAGAGAGAGCTGAGGAGGAAAGTCAGGAAAGACAAAGAAAGTTCTCTTTCTTTGTCACCTGGTCGTAGAATTCTATTAAGCCTGTCAGGCAAGATTTACCCTCCCTGAATCCATGTTGGCGATTTGTCACGAAGTCCCTTTTTCTCCAGATGACCAGTTTTTTTTTCTCACGATCTTCTCAATCACCTTGCATGGTATAGAAGTCAAGGACACTGGCCTGTAGTTCAGTGCCTCTTACCTGTCCCCCTTTTTGTATATTGGGACCACATTCGCCGTCTTCCATATTTCTGGTAGGTCTCTCGTCTCCAGTGACCTACTATACACTATAGAGAGTGGCAAGCAAAGTGCCTCTGCACACTCTTTCAGTACCCATGGTGAGATCCCGTCTGGACCAACAGTCTTTCTAACATCCAGTTCCAGCAGGTGTCTCATGAACTCCTCACTCGTAATTTCGAACGCTTACAAGGCCGCCTGGTTTTCTTCCCTTTCTCCTAGCACAGTGAGCTCACCATGTTCTATTGTGAAGACCTCCTTGAACCTCTTGTTGAGTTCATCACACACCTCTTTGTCATTCCCTGTATACCTGTCTTCGCCTGTTCTAAGTTTCATTACCTGTTCTTTCACTGTTGTTTTCCTTCTGATGTGACTGGAGTAGCTTTGGTTCGGTCTTGGCTTTGTTTGCTATATCATTTCCATAATTTTTCTCTGCTTCTCTTCTCACCCTGACGTACTCATTCCTGGTTCTCTGGTATCTCTCTCTGCTTTCTGGTGTTCTGTTATTCCGGAAGTTCCTCCACGCTCTTTTGTTCAGTCCCTTTGCTTCCATACATGCCCTATTATACCATGGATTCTTCTTTTGCTTCTCGAATTTTTCCCTTTGGGATTGGATGAACTGTTTAATGCCTGCTGACACTTTTGGGTGACATAGTCCATCATATCTTGTACTGACTTATCTCTGAGGTCTGTGTCTTTAGGTACTTCGTTCAGGAAACGTCTCATCTCCTCATAGTTCGCCTTTCGGTATGTCAGCCGTTTGTTTCCTAGTTCTTTTTTGGGGGAGATAATTCCTAGCTCTACCAGGTACTCCAATTTTAATACACTCACCTATTTGTGCTTGCGGGGGTTGAGCTCTGGCTCTTTGGTCCCGCCTCTCAACTGTCATTCAACTGGTGTACAGGTTCCTGAGCCTTTTTGGGCTCTGTCATATCTAGACTTGAAACTGTGTATGGAGTCAGCCTCCACCACATCACTGCCTAATGCATTCCATTTGTCAACCACTCTGACACTAAAAAAAATCATTCTAATATCTCTGCGGCTCATTTGGGCGCTCAGTTTCCACCTGTGTCCCCTAGTGCGTGTGCCCCTTGTGTTAAATAGCCTATCTTTATCAACCCTGTCCATTCCAATTCCAACACACTGTGTGTGTTCGTGCGTGTGTGTGTACTCACCTAGTTGTGCTTGCGGGGGTTGAGCTCTGGCTCTTTGGTCCCGCCTCTCAACCGTCAATCAACAGGTGTACAGGTTCCTGGGCCTATTGGGCTCTATCATATCTACACTTGAAACTGTGTTTGGAGTCAGCCTCCACCACATTGCTTCCTAAAGCATTCCATTTGTCAACCACTCTGACACTAAAAAAGTTCTTTCTAATATCTCTGTGGCTCATTTGGGCACTCAGTTTCCACCTGTGTCCCGTAGTGCGTGTGCCCCTTGTGTTAAATAGCCTATCTTTATCAACCCTGTCGATTCCCTTGAGAATCTTGAATGTGGTGATCATGTCCCCCCTAACTCTTCTGTCTTCCAACGAAGTGAGGTTCAATTCCCGTAGTCTCTCCTCGTAGCTCATACCTCTCAGCTCGGGTACTAGTCGGGTGGCAAACCTTTGAACCTTTTCCAGTTCAGTCTTATGCTTGACTAGATATGGACTCCATGCTGGAGCCGCATACTCCAGGATTGGTCTGACATATGTGTTATATAATGTTCTGAAAGATTCCTTACACAAGTTTCTAAAGGCCATTCTTATGTTAGCCAACCTGGCATATGCTGCTGATGTTATCCTCTTGATATGAGCTTCAGGGGACAGGTCTGGCGTGATATCAACCCCCAGGTCTTTCTCTCTCTCTGACTCTTGAAGTATTTCATCTCCCAAGTGATACCTTGTATCTGGTCTCCTGCTTCCTACTCCTATCTTCATTACATTACATTTGCATGGGTTAAACTCTAACATCCATTTGTTCGACCATTCCTGCAGCTTGTCCAGGTCTTCTTGAAGCCTCAAGCTGTCCTCCTCTGTCTTAATCCTTCTCATAATTTTCGCGTCGTCAGCAAACATTGAGAGGAATGAGTCTATACCCTCTGGGAGATCATTTACGTATATCAGAAATAGGATAGGTCCAAGCACAGAGCCCTGTGGGACTCCACTGGTGACTTCCCGCCAGTCTGAGGTCTCACCCCTCACTATAACTCTCTGCTTCCTATTGCTTAGGTACTCCCTTATCCACTGGAGCGCCCTACCAGTTACTCCTGCCTGTTTCTCCAGCTTATGCATCAACCTTTTATGGGATACTGTGTCAAAGGTCGTGTGTGCGCGTACGTGTTCGTGTGTGTGCGTGCGTGTAAGTATGTGCACGTGCGTTTGTGTGAGTGTGTGCGTACTCATCTAATTGTGCTTGCGGGGGTTGAGCTTTGGCTCTTCGGTCCCGCCTCTCAACTGTCAATCAACTGGTGTACAGATTCCTGAGCCTATTGGGCTCTATCATATCTACATTTGAAACGCCCTTCTGTGAATGGAGTCAGCCTCCACCACATCACTGCCTAGTGAATTCCATTTATTAACTACTCTGACACTGAAAAAATTCTTTCTAACGTCTCTGTGAAGATGTTAGAAAGAAAATATTTAGAAAAGTTAGAAAAACTTTAGACAATATTTCGTTAGAAAAAAAAAGAAAATTAATCTGTGGCTCATCTGGGTACAATTAATGTTACCTGTTCACTAATGAACAAGTATCCAAGCTTCATTAGTAATACATACCCTAACACTGTGAAGTTTGAACCTAAGCCCAACATGGCTACTCCTGAACAATTGAGGAGAACCTACATTGGCCTTAAAGGTCACTTGACCAGATTAATCAATAAGGCTGATGACTTAACTAAAGATAATCCCATTGACTCTTATCATTTAGAGTCAACAGTTAGATTAGCTGATCTGAAATTTGATCAAGTCAGAACTGCAGGTCAATCTTATCTTGCTCTGCTAAATACTGTAGAAATTGATCCTGATGAAGTAAGTCAAATAGTAACCGACATCTCCCAATATGAAGAGGAGACTCATGATAAAATTTTCTCATGATCTAAATTAGCCAAACAGTCTGGATCCAATACCAGCAACACTGGGTCTCACTTCAATAATCACTTACCAGAGATTCGTTTACCTACTCTAGACTTGCCCACCTTTTCAGGATTAGATACAGAAAATTGGGATAATTTTTGGACTTCTTTTGAAGTTCACATCCATAAGAAACAGTCTCTAGACAAAGTTTCTAAATTTTCATACCTACTCAGTCTTCTCAAAGGAGAGGCTAAAAAGGTCATACATAACCTTAATCTTAATGAGAGTAATTATGAGGAAGCTATAAAACTCCTGAAGTTAAACTATTGCAACAAAGAGTTAAGTATAGCCACCCTTTATTATCAATTACTAGATCTGAATGCACCAAACAGTAGACCAGAGTCACTTCAAAGCTTCAGACTAGAAGTAGAGTCTCTAGTAAAGGCCTTAGGTACTAAGGTTAATATACCTAGTTCTGAATGGTCTATCAAGCTATTGTTACAGATGAAATTACCTCGAAACGTCTTGACAGAGCTCTGCTCACATTATAATACTGAGTTTCTTACTCTCGATCAGATTTTCGAGGGGTTGAGGATCACAGTTAATAGGTTAAAGACTCATGACAAAATTAAACCTGAGTCCAAACCAATTAATACTGATAATTCAGTCAAACCTAAACAGACTCCAAGTAAGTCTAATAAATATAAATCCAAATCTACTCCATCCACCAAGAAGGGAAGTGGAAATGTAGGTACCTACTCAGTATCTCCTTCAGAGATAACTCATGACTTGTCTACTAAAGAGACTAAGTCTATTAATCAAAGAAAGTGTCTGTTCTGCAATCAGGAACACACCACTTATCAATGCTCTGCTTATCCTACGTATAATGCTAGAGTTAAAAGGTTACAGGAATTGCACAAATGCACTAAATGTATGGGTTCTCATGATCCCAAGAAATGTGCAGCACCACTACGTACTTGCAACCGTTGTAACCAGGGTGTACACCATTACGCCTTATGTAGGAAATCTCCTACACCAACTATAACCACTCGAGAGAATTTTACTAATTCTACTGCAGTGCAATATTGTAAAGTACATCACGAAGTGAATGTACTCGCTACTGAGTCAGGCAACAGTACTACCTTGCCTACTGCTCAGCTTAAATTAATAAACCGAAGATCTAGAATTAACAGTAGAGGTCTCTTTGACCAAGGTTCCCAAAAAACCTTCATCACACAACAGTTGGTAGATGATTTAAATTTAAAACCTACCAAAAGTGTGAAGTTAAACATTTCTGGTTTCCTATCAAATAGTGACTACAAGGTAGTTAAATTACTAGTTAGACTAGGATCCTCTGCTAGTCCAATCCATGCGGTGGTAGTGGATAAGATTCCTACGGACCTGCAGGTCACAGGATTAGCTCGCACAGCGAGACACCTTAAGCGAAACCGCATGAGGCTAGCGGATCATAAAATAAATTCCGATTGTCTCACAGATATTGGAATATTAATAGGCGCGGATCATTACTACAAGTTTATCACTGGATGCACTAGGCAACATGGTATGAATTTGTTGTCGTCCGCAGGTGGCAAATTGCTCACAGGACCCGTGCTTTTCAGACAAGGTCCAGCGCCCACAAACCAACAAACCGATAATGTAATTGTGGCGTGACTAGGCTTAGAGCAGTCACCCCTACGCTTCAGGGAAATAACCGAGGACATTGAGTCTAACCCACCAATACATCGTTTGTGGGATCTAGATACGTTAGGCATCATCCCTGAGCAACCAAGTCCTGATGATACATGGACTTACCAGCAATATCTGGATACGGTTGTCTACTCAAATAAACAATACTGGGTAAGACTTCCATGGAAGTTAGATCATCCCCAACTTCCAGTGAATTATTTTATGGCAGCCTCACAATTGCGGTCTCAATTAACACGACTGCAGAAGCAGCCAGAAAAATTAACCATGTATCACCAACTTATCCAACAACAACTTAACAACAAGTTCATTGAAGTTGTTGAACACGATGACCGAAAAACAGGTCATTATTTACCACACCATGCTGTGGTGAAAGACTCACTGACAACACCTATTCGTATTGTCTTTAATTGCAGTGCTAAAGTAAAGCCTAATAGTGTGTCTCTAAATGAATGTCTCCAAACGGGACCTTGCCTAACACAAAGGCTACATGACGTATTGTTGCGATTTCGCACAGGCATTTTTGCCTACACTGCTGACATCAGCAAAGCCTTTCTCCGAGTAGGATTGCAGGAGGAAGATCGTGACTACACAAAATTCCTCTGGTACAAGGATCCACTGGATCCTAACAGTGAAATAATCACCTATCGGTTCGCCTCTGTATTATTTGGTGCTACATCCTCACCGTTTCTTTTGCAAGCAACATTGGACACGCATTTGAGGAAATCAGACAGCCCTTATAAGGCAACCATTAGCGACAACTTATATGTCGACAATTTCCAGGGGACAACTAATGATCAAGCTGATCTGGTAGAAATCTACCATGAGGCTAACCGTGAACTGTTAGGAGCTAATATGCCTCTACAGTCATGGGCCTCAAATAATAAACTACTTAACCAGTTAATTGAGAAGGAATTTCCCGATTATCAGGTACCCAGTAGCTTAAAGGTTCTAGGCGTGGAATGGAACACCAACACTGACGAAATGAATGTCAAGTCAGTACAAACTGATAACTCAACCCTTACCATGAGAACACTGCTCTCATTTGTCAGTCAACCATTTGACCCTTTAGGCCTACTTAGTCCTATATTAATAAGGGGCAAACTCCTAATGCAGGAGTGCTGGCAACAACATATGGGATGGGATGATCCGTTACCAAGTGAGTTACAAGCCAAATGGCAAATACTCTCAACGGATTTTAATCAGTTAGGTGTTTTGAAATTTCCACGTAATGCCTCGGGACCAAACTTACCCAACGATTTGCACGTTTTTTGCGATGCCTCAGGCAAAGCATATGGCGCAGTAGCCTATTTAGTTAACAGTGCTCAATCAATTTTACTCACATCAAAAGCAAGAGTTGCTCCCATCAAAAAGAGATCCTTACCTCAGATGGAGTTGACGGCATTGCTAGTGGGAGTAAGGTTGGCCCATTGCCTGGCAAAGACACTCAGTAATATCCACTTTGGTGAGATTGTAGTGTGGTCAGACAACGAGGCAGTCTTACAATGGGTAAGAAACAATAACAACAAGACTCCTTACGTCAGTAATCGCGTCAGGGAGATTCATGATTTATCCGCAGGTTATAAGTTTAGACATGTCCCTACTAAGGACAATCCTGCAGATTATTTGTCAAGAGGATTGACATTAAAACAACTTGTCAAATCTTCGCTGTGGTTCAATGGACCTTCATGGCTTGTTGGTGGTCAGTGGCCCAAACAAAAGCCACAAGTCATCGTGACCAATATCACCACTCCCATGAAGGACCCAGAGCCTCAGCGAACATTAGCCATTAATCTTCATCATTATTCTAATTTAAGCAAATTGTT
This sequence comes from Procambarus clarkii, assembly GCF_040958095.1. Taxonomy (NCBI): domain Eukaryota; kingdom Metazoa; phylum Arthropoda; class Malacostraca; order Decapoda; family Cambaridae; genus Procambarus; species Procambarus clarkii. The sequence continues at coordinate 28,097,464 of NC_091173.1, read as the reverse complement.
ACGAGTGACTGCACACGTGTTTGATTTCCTCTCTAAAATAGGAATACGACACAAATTCCCCAATCCTGTTCATTATTGGATTAAGCGGGCGCAGCAAGAGACTTACGGAAGCGAATTTGAGAATCTTCCGGATAAACTCACTAAATCTCTGGGCATCTGGTACGATGTCAACACTCATAACATACTACGATGTGGAGGACGTTTGCTACATGCAAAGATTGACTTAGACACTAAGAACCCAATCCTTTTACCTCGCCACCACATCATAACTAAACTTTTTGTCTTACATCACCATCAATATGGTACCCTACATGGTGGAGTTTTAGATACTCTCACCGATCTTAGACAAAGGTACTGGCTTCCTCAAGGTCGTCAGACTGTTAAGACCATTATTAAAGCTTGTGTAATCTGTAAGAGATACGACGCTAGAGTCTGTCCTTACCCAAGACCTCCTCCACTCCCAGAAGAGCGAGTAGTTCATCTTCGTCCATTCGAAACAACTGGAGAAGATTATACAGGAGCCTTACTCCTCACTGGTAACCCAGATAATATACCAGTAAAGGCGTACATTTGTCTCTTTACCTGTGCTACAACCAGAGGCGTGCACTTAGAGGTCACCCCAGACATGAGTGCTGAAGCTTTCATTCAAGCTTTCCGCAGATTTGCTGCCCGTCGATCATGTCCTAGATTAATGATATCAGACAACGGATCTAATTTTGTAGCGGGAGAAAGTTGTCTACGAGAAGTCTGGAACCACCCTGAAGTGCAATCAGTCTTACAAAAAAGACAATGTCACTGGAAATTCATAGCACCAAGAGCCCCTTGGCAAGGTGGGTTCTATGAGCGAATGGTAGGTACAGTCAAAAGATGTCTAAGGAAAACGTTGCACCGACAAAAGGTCAGTTACTCAGAACTCCAAACTATTGTTGTGGAAATCGAGGCGCGAGTCAATAACCGCCCGATCACCTACCTGTCTGATGATTACACCCAGAGAGAACCACTGAGCCCCTCTCACTTGATCCATGGAGGTCTACTGAGCCCTCTCATCCCCTTAACCGAAGAGGACCCTGTAGACCCATCCCATGTGACCAGAGGAGACTTGGTGGAAAGCTACCAATATCTTTCTAGAGTTATCAACAGGTGGAATGAGGTGTGGACTCGAGAATACCTCACAGCTCTACGAGAATACCACTACGGAGCTTCGAGTCCTTACAATAAGGTACAATTAAAACCTGGAGACCTTGTACTAGTCGACAGTGATGGGCCAAGGTCCGAGTGGCCTATAGGAAAAATCGTCACCATCCACCCAGATCGACAAGGTGTCCTAAGAGTGGTTAAAGTCTTGTGCAAGGGCAACACTACTCTAAAAACTTTAGAGAAGCTGGTTCCCCTAGAATTGACTGAACAAGAATATCAGTCAGATCCAGTTTCCCCAGTAATTTCAGAGGACAATGAATTTGCTCCTCCAAGCAACCGTCCCACTAGAGCTGCAGCTCAACAATGTAGGCGGAATTTGCGAGCCTATTATAACTCTGAAGAAGAAGAATTTCCTTCATTTCCCACTAAGAAAACTGTACTGATACTACGATGTGATATCATGTAACGAAACATTACACGTCACTATGACCCAAGATATCGCATCACTGTAGATTCTGTTAGTTTAAATTGGGAGAGTTAAATTTTATAAATATTGTGTAGGCTACAAACAACATGTTTCAGTTGACATGTGAATAACAAGACTCAAATTCTTGTAAGTCCTTGATAAATCCGGGACGTTCGTTATGTGTGTACTAACATACTAACATACTAATGTGTTAATCTTAATATCACTTCGGGATAGGTCAGTACAACACAGTACACTGCGACCCTGGGAATCCCCCCCCGGAGTTATGTTGGATATTTCCAACAGCGAATACAGCATTGTTGCATTCATATTACTTATTACTAACCATATTAATATTGTAGTAAGTAAAAGTAACAACTCGTAGAATTCTCATGTACTAATAATTCATCTGTGCATTAGGCTAGAATTCTCACGTCACCTGACGCCAGTATTGCGTCAGATTTCTTTACAGTAAAACACATTATATACAATTTGTGTGAGAATTAAATACGATTCTCCATAATTAAAGCATTCTGTATGGCAACTGATTGCAGACGAATGGTTCTCTAACTAAAAGCCGAATAGAGCTTTAGAATCAAAACGTCTACCTCACGATAGAGGTAACGTCATCAATGAATGCTATGGGGAGACATTAATTCCTCTCCCTTATATATTTACTATTCTTAAATAGTTAAATAATAATATTCAGTTCCTCTAAATAATAAACCCGTGCAGTCTTTAGTTTCAAGCGCGAATGCGAGAAATATTAATGTTCAAGACAATAATTTGTGTTGTGAACGTCGACTGGGCGTGGGTTGGGGGACGCCATCCTCAGTCGGGAAGCGGACACGTGCAAGGCCAGAAGGAGGCAAAGCTACGCTTACCGTACTCACAAAAGACGCCATTGTCCAGCAAATAGGACAAGTGTGTCCATCCACAGAGGAAAGCCGCCACTGTGAGGCGTGAACGACCTTGCAGATAATATCTTCAACTAGTGCTGGTGTTAAATAAGGGACCCCTAGACTTGGTTCCTGACGACACGTGATCAGCCAGCTTGAAACGCATCAATCCAGGATAGGTTCACCGGAACTTGGGATGCGTAATTACGGCAATCTTAATACTTACACAGTGCCCACAGCTAAGTACTTTTTATTTGATGCATCATTTATAAGTTTATTAATAGCGGGGTGATTGCACGTCACGCGGCAAGATAACACCTAATAACAGGTGATTAGAATTCTATCTGTAGATATCAGTAATCTTGAATATGAATTGAGTAGTTAAATCAATTGCTACTGGTAGTTATTTATCTTGCAGCTCGAGAGACGGATTCCTCATGCTGCCTTCTCCATGTTAATCGTGCCATTCGTCAATGTGCCAGACTTGGAGATTAAGAGGACTTCCAGAGTTATCTAAAGGAACCTACTACAAGCTAAGGCTTATTTCTTTTTCCTATATTTTAACAATTTGATACATTCAGAATGTTCAACATAATGTGTGATTTACTGTAACTCATTACTATGCTCATATTCATGTTCTTCTTTGTATGAATAATATTATATTCAACATTATTTATAGGATTAGATTATTATTAATTGAATTAGTGAACGAACCACACTGATTCCTGGACGTACTGACCTCCAGTAATAACCCCCCAATGTAGGTGTTTGAGGTTTGGTTTTTTAATAATACAGCCCATTAATTATTCTTATGATCATACTTTCTAGTCATATCCATAGTCACTGGTTTTCTCTAGAATTTTATCTAATGATCTGAAATTCTCAGTTTCCCTCTTTACTTTAAAGCGGGTGGTCCTTCGTAATTTAATTTACTATTTTAATTATTAATTAATCAGAATCAAGCCCAAATATCCCACAGGTCCCGTCCTGTGTTTGTGTTGATGTTGGTCCCGTCCTGTGTTTGTGTTGATGTTGGTCCCGTCCTGTGTTTGTGTTGATGTTGGTCCTGTCCAGTGTTTGTGTTGATGTTGGTCCCGTCCAGTGTTTGTGTTGATGTTGGTCCCGTCCAGTGTTTGTGTAGATGTTGGTCCCGTCCAGTGTTTGTGTTGATGTTGGTCCCGTCCAGTGTTTGTGTTGATGTTGGTCCCGTCCAGTGTTTGTGTTGATGTTGGTCCTGTCCTGTGTTTGTGTTGATGTTGGTCCTGTCCAGTGTTTGTGTTGATGTTGGTCCCGTCCAGTGTTTGTGTTGATGTTGGTCCCGCCCAGTGTTTGTGTTGATGTTGGTCCCGTCCAGTGTTTGTGTTGATGTGGGTCCCGTCCTGTGTTTGTGTTGATGTTGGTCCCGTCCAGTGTTTGTGTTGATGTTGGTCCCGTCCAGTGTTTGTGTTGATGTTGGTCCCGTCCAGTGTTTGTGTTGATGGTGGTCCCGTCCTGTGTTTGTGTTGATGTTGGTCCCGTCCAGTGTTTGTGTTGATGGTGGTCCCGTCCAGTGTTTGTGTTGATGTTGGTCCCGTCCAGTGTTTGTGTTGATGTTGGTCCCGTCCAGTGTTTGTGTTGATGTTGGTCCCGTCCAGTGTTTGTGTTGATGGTGGTCCCGTCCTGTGTTTGTGTTGATGTTGGTCCCGTCCAGTGTTTGTGTTGATGGTGGTCCCGTCCAGTGTTTGTGTTGATGTTGGTCCCGTCCAGTGTTTGTGTTGATGTTGGTCCCGTCCAGTGTTTGTGTTGATGTTGGTCCCGTCCAGTGTTTGTGTTGATGTTGGTCCCGTCCTGTGTTTGTGTTGATGTTGGTCCCGTCCAGTGTTTGTGTTGATGTTGGTCCCGTCCAGTGTTTGTGTTGATGTTGGTCCCGTCCAGTGTTTGTGTTGATGTTGGTCCCATCCTGTGTTTGTGTTGATGTTGGTCCCGTCCAGTGTTTGTGTTGATGTTGGTCCCGTCCAGTGTTTGTGTTGATGTTGGTCCCGTCCAGTGTTTGTGTTGATGTTGGTCCCGTCCAGTGTTTGTGTTGATGTTGGTCCCGTCCAGTGTTTGTGTGA
>NC_091173.1:28056985-28092369 GCF_040958095.1 Procambarus clarkii | reverse complement strand
ATATATATATATATATATATATAGAGAGAGAGAGAGAGAGAGAGAGAGAGAGAGAGAGAGAGAGAGAGAGAGAGAGAGAGAGAGAGAGAGAGAGAGAGAGAGAGAGAGAGAGAGAGAGAGAGAGAGAGAGAGAGAGAGAGAGAGAGAGAGAGAGAGAGAGAGAGAGAGAGAGAGAGAGAGAGAGAGAGAGAGAGAGAGAGAGAGAGAGAGAGAGAGAGAGAGAGAGAGAGAGAGAGAGAGAGAGAGAGAGAGAGGGAGAGAGGCCTAGGGGACGGACGTGTGGCGGAGGAGCTGCTGCCTTCTCAGCCATTACCCTGAGACATCTTGGCCTCACCGTACCAAGACTCAACCATATTCACCGTGAATACACCAAGCAGACGTGGGAGTGACCGGAAGTGCCCACTGTGTACCATCTATGTGAAAACTTATCAAAACAGGTGGGTTGGCAGTGTGGAGTCATGGAGGCTGGAGTGAGGGGCCAGGATGGACCCTGCAGGCCTCCCATAGTGAGGGGAGGTGGGGGTGAGTGAGGGGTGTTGTGTGGTCAGGAGAGAGAGGTGGGGGTTACCCGTGTGCCAAATAGTGTTTTGTGTTTTTCTTTTTTGAAAGTTTTGCTGAACAAGTTACGTTGTCAGCGATAATTGGCGCAACATATCTATCATATTGTGAGTACATTACACGTGCAGTGAGTCAGATTACAAGTGTGTGATTCATTCATTATTGTGCAGTGATATACGGGGGAATTATACCAGTGTTAGTGTCGCCCTGACCCCCGCCCCCACCCAGCGCCCAGGGCGGGAAGTACCTGCTCTCCCCCTCCTACCCACCCCACCACGTCGCCTCCCCACCCACGAGGCCACCTTGCCACCCGCCCATAGAAGCCGGGAGGCTCCCATGTGTGTCTACGCCACCCACCCACCCAATGTATACCCACATATTGTGAAGTGGGTGTATACCCACACTTTGTATAGAGGTGGTATATGTATTACCACTCATCTGAGTAGTAGGTGCCACGGCCAGCTGATCATCTCCCCAGCCTCCAACCGCCGCCCACCCTCCAGTCTCCACCCGCCGTCCACCTTCCCGCCCAGCGCCCGCCCAGCGCCCGCCCAGCGCCCGCCCATGTCGCAGCTCTCAACAGACAGCCAGGCTTCTCCAAGCCAAGATGAGCCATCAAGCAGGGGTAGACAAGGTAGATGGTTGAGTGACGATAATGTGCGCCTTCATTACCACAACGGAGTCAGGTGTTTGGGTTCTGGGCGCCCTCCCAGGGAGAACACCAATCAACAGCCCACACCGCCCGTAAGGCAAAACACCTCCCAGACCTTCATTCCCACAGAAAATTTATTAGAAGCTATCAAAGCAACATCAGCCAGAACCTTGCAACACATCCCTAAAGCAGCCCGCCCCCATGCAGCAGCCAAATTATCTGCCCTCCTGAGAAAGATCAACGACTCTCCTGGAACGACCCAAGCATGGCACAACCTCCTAATGTTTGGCAACATATGTCTAGTCACCCCTGCAAGGAGAGACAAAACCTTAGCTGCCTCAGTCATCAAAGCTATAAATGATTTTCCCAGGGAGGACAACCAGGTGCGCCTTCCCACTCGCGCGAGAAACACCCACGGCAGGAAGAGCAACAGTGCCATATCCGAGACATAAAAAATCAGAACATCAGTCACCAAGAAAATAGAAGAAGGAAACACTATTGGCGCAATACGAGTCATCACCAGTGAGGACTCAGTTGCCGACAGAGATGCCGCAACAGCTCAAGCCCTAAGGGAGAAACACCCACTCAGGGCTCCGCGTGAGGACGACATTGTACAAGTGGGCGCTACCGGAGCAGAACCTCTCTGGGTGGCTGAATCTGTGGTCCATAAAGCAGCCATGTTCTTCCCTACAGGATCAGCAGGTGGGTTCACAGGACTAAAACCCAACCACCTCAAGCAAATGCTCAACCCTGCACTGGGTGACATTGCAAAGAACCTCTTGGTGGAACTAACCAGATTCACCAACACATGTCTAGCTGGCAACATACCAGCGACCATAAGACCTATCTTTTTTGGAGCATCTCTCTGTGCTCTAAAGAAAAAGGATGGAGGGATCAGGCCAATAGCTGTGGGCAATTCTCTCCGGCGTCTCGTCGCAAAAGCAGCTGCAAGAACAGTTAGTGATGCAGCGGCCAACATGCTGAAGCCAAAACAGCTCGGGTTTGGCATTCCACAAGGGTGTGAGGCGGCAGCCCATGCAGCTCGAGCCTTCATCGCCAACATCACAGACGAAAAGGCCCTTATCAAGCTAGATTTCAAAAATGCCTTCAATTTGGTGCGGAGGGATGCTGTACTCCGTGCGGTTCATAGTCATTTCCCTTCCCTCTACCCTTTTGTACATTCATGCTACAGTATGGATCTTAAGCTACTTTTTGGCGAACATGAAATTGACTCGCGAGAAGGCGTCCAACAGGGTGACCCCCTTGCTCCTCTCCTTTTCTGCTTAGTCATCAAACAAGTCACAGAGGTCCTGTCCAGCGAGCTTAACATCTGGTTCTTGGATGATGGTACCCTAGCTGGTTCCCAAGACTCCCTCCTGGAGGACATCAGAAAAATCCAGGAGCCAGGTGCAGTTTTAGGCCTCACCCTGAACCCTTCTAAATGTGAAATAATATGTTCCAACCAGGGCATCGTAGAGAGAATAGAGGGTCTTCTGCCAAATATCCATAAAACTAAACCTGAAGACAGCACACTCCTAGGAGCTCCCCTGGGGTTGAAAGCCATCGATGAGGTCCTTGGTAAGAAAATCGCCGACCTTAAGAGGATAGATGGGAGGATTGAGGATATTGATGCTCATGATGCACTCTACCTCATCACCAGATGTCTGTCCCTCCCCAGGTTAACCCTACTTTCTGAGGTGTTCACCATCTTACAGCAGCCAAAAACTAAGTGAGTATGACCGGTTACTGAAATCAATGCTAGAAAAAGCCCTTAACCTCTCTCTCGATGACCTACAGTGGAAACTAGCCTCTCTTCCCGTAAGACTTGGGGGCCTCGGAGTTCGAACAGCAACGCAAATCGCTGTTCCAGCCTTCCTGTCCTCCTTATCAGCATCCGACGACCTTGTGAAGGAAATTCTACCTGCCCACTTACATCAGCTGGCAGGTGTACATGATCCCAATTTTACACGCTGTGCCACAGAGTGGGCCTCTCGTGCAGGCCAATCACCTCAACCACCATCCCCAAAAGCCCACAAGCAATCCAGCTGGGATGGCCCCATTGTAGACCAAGTTGCTGCAGAGTGCCTGGGTGCTGCAACAACACAACATGACATTGCTCGCCTCACAGCAGTAGCAGCACCACATGCAGGGGATTTCCTGCTAGCAACCCCAATGTCGGCAACTGGCACGCGTCTCACACCACACGCCCTCCGAATTGCTGTGGCCCTCCGCCTTGCTGCCCCAATCCACACCAGATATAGGTGTATTTGCGGCGAGGTGGTGGCTGACAGGTACGGCCACCATGGCCTACTCTGCCAAAGCACAGGGGGATGGCACTCGAGGCACAGTGAAGTTAACGACATCATCAAGAGGAGCCTCACCACAGCTGGATGCCCAGCTGAAAGAGAGCCCCGTTATCTAACGCCTCGTAACTCTGATGCTCTTATTGGTCGCCTGGATGGTATCACAGTGAACCCCTGGAAGAATGGCAAGCAGTTGGTATGGGACTACACGTGTGTATCAACCCTGGCTAACACCTACATTAACCTCAGTGTTGCACAACCAGGTGGCGCTGCCACCCACAGGGAAGCAGCCAAATCCCGTAAGTATAGAGAACTGGATCACCACTACAATTTTGTCCCCATTGCTTCTGAGACACTCGGCGCCTGGGGTAAAAGTGCTACCAGTTTTTTGAAGGAACTGGGTTCTAGGCTCATTGAAACAACAAGAGACCCAAGAGCTGCAAGCTTTCTCTTCCAGCGCCTCAGTGTGGCGATACAGAGGGGAAATGCGCACTGCATCCAGGGTTCCTGCCCGCCATCTGAGGAGCAGGAGGAACTCGACAACCTATGATAACCATCTTTGTAACCCATATGTAACTCCTTTTTTGTAACAAAGTTCAAATAAAGCAAATATATATGTGTACATACAAAAGAATGGGGGTGGTAGGAGAAGATAATATTAGTGTTCAGTGAGAAACCACAAGGTCTCCTCTGAATACTTTTTATTTTCTTCTCCGAGGCTATGGGTCCCCACATTGGCACCAGAGGTGGTACCCTCACAAAATTTATATATATATATATATATATAAATATATATATATATATATATATATATATATATATATATATATATATATATATATATATATATATATATATATGTTTATATATATATGACAATGTCAGACCACGGAGGAAAAATGAAACAGGAATTTCCTTAAGTACTTTCGTATATTAATACATCTTCACTCCTTCTGAAGATGTATTAATATACGAAAGTACTTAAGGAAATTCCTGTTTCATTTTTCCTCCGTGGTCTGACATTGTCACATTTTTAATCACGTGTTTATTTTCGTGATATTCACACACACACACACACATATATATATATATATATATATATATATATATATATATATATATATATATATTTTATTAAATATGACCGAAAAAGTAAGATTAATAATTCTAACACGAATTTTCTCAATCCTTCGTACATTATGCTTCACTATTGGAGGTAAATCAAAAATCACTTCTCCAAAATTCATTTTTATTTCTAGTCTGACGCGACACGGGCGCGTTTCGTAAAACTTATTACATTTTCAAAGACTTCACAAATACACAACTGATTAGAACTTGCGTTTCCCTGGTTTTATATCTACATTTGAGTGAGGTGGGAAGGGTGATGTGGCATTACATTTGAGTAAGGTGGGAAGGATGATGTGGCATTAGAGGATATTAATAGGGTATTAAAAGTATCAACACAAGACAGAACACGAAACAATGGATATTGAATAGAAGTGTTTGTAGAAAGCCTATTGGTCCATATTTCTTGATGCTTCTATATTGGAGCGGAGTCTTGAGGTGGGTAGAATATAGTTGTGCAATAATTGGCTGTTGATTGCTGGTGTTGACTTCTTGATGTGTAGTGCCTCGCAAACCTCGAGCCGCCTGCTATCGCTGTATCTATCGATGATTTCTGTGTTGTTTACTAGGATTTCTCTGGCGATGGTTTGGTTATGGGAAGAGATTATATGTTCCTTAATGGAGCCCTGTTGTTTATGCATCGTTAAACGCCTAGAAAGAGATGTTGTTGTCTTGCCTATATACTGGGTTTTTTGGAGCTTACAGTCCCCAAGTGGGCATTTGAAGGCATAGACGACGTTAGTCTCTTTTAAAGCGTTCTGTTTCGTGTCTGGAGAGTTTCTCATGAGTAGGCTGGCCGTTTTTCTGGTTTTATAGTAAATCGTCAGTTGTATCCTCTGATTTTTGTCTGTAGGGATAACGTTTCTATTAACAATATCTTTCAGGACCCTTTCCTCTGTTTTATGAGCTGTGGAAAAGAAGTTCCTGTAAAATAGTCTAATAGGGGGTATAGGTGTTGTGTTAGTTGTCTCTTCGGAGGTTGCATGGCTTTTCACTTTCCTTCTTATGATGTCTTCGATGAAACCATTGGAGAAGCCGTTATTGACTAGAACCTGCCTTACCCTACAGAGTTCTTCGTCGACTTGCTTCCATTCTGAGCTGTGGCTGAGAGCACGGTCGACGTATGCGTTAACAACACTCCTCTTGTACCTGTCAGGGCAGTCGCTGTTGGCATTTAGGCACATTCCTATGTTTGTTTCCTTTGTGTAGACTGCAGTGTGGAAACCTCCGCCCTTTTCCATGACTGTTACATCTAGAAAAGGCAGCTTCCCATCCTTTTCCGTCTCGTAAGTGAAACGCAGCACGGAACTCTGCTCAAATGCCTCCTTCAGCTCCTGCAGATGTCTAACATCAGGTACCTGTGTAAAAATGTCGTCAACATACCTGCAGTATATGGCCGGTTTCAAGTTCATGTCGACTAAGACTTTTTGCTCGATGGTACCCATGTAGAAGTTTGCAAACAGGACACCTAGGGGAGAACCCATAGCGACCCCATCTACTTGCTTATACATGTGCCCATCCGGGCTCAAGAAGGGTGCCTCTTTAGTACAAGCTTGGAGTAGTTTCCTCAGAATACTTTCTGGCATGTCAAGAGGAGTACAGGCTGGATCACGATACACTCTGTCGGCTATCATTCCGATTGTCTCGTCCACAGGTACATTGGTAAACAGCGATTCTACGTCCAACGAGGCTCTTATCCCTGTGGCCCGTGCGCCCCGCAGTAAGTCCACAAATTCCTTTGGAGACTTCAGGCTGAAGGCGCAAGGAACATAAGGAGTCAGCAGGCCGTTGAGTCGCTTCGCCAATCTGTACGTGGGTGTGGGTATCTGGCTAATGATTGGCCGAAGTGGGTTTCCAGGCTTGTGCGTCTTGACATTTCCATACGCATATCCAGGTTTATATTCCCCAATGATCTTTGGCAGGTGGAGTCCGGATTTCTTGGCGTTCACAGTTTCGATCAGTTTGTTGACCTTTGCTTTTAATTCGGCTGTAGTGTCCTTCGTTACCCTTTGGAACTTAGTTTGGTCAGAGAGTATGATGTTCATTTTCGCCAGATATTCGTCTTTTTTAAGAATGACATATATTGGCGACTTGTCACCTCTCCTGACAACTATCTCCTTGTTCTCACGAGAAACTCATGAGAAACTCTCCAGACACGAAACAGAACGCTTTAAAAGAGACTAACGTCGTCTATGCCTTCAAATGCCCACTTGGGGACTGTAAGCTCCAAAAAACCCAGTATATAGGCAAGACAACAACATCTCTTTCTAGGCGTTTAACGATGCATAAACAACAGGGCTCCATTAAGGAACATATAATCTCTTCCCATAACCAAACCATCGCCAGAGAAATCCTAGTAAACAACACAGAAATCATCGATAGATACAGCGATAGCAGGCGGCTCGAGGTTTGCGAGGCACTACACATCAAGAAGTCAACACCAGCAATCAACAGCCAATTATTGCACAACTATATTCTACCCACCTCAAGACTCCGCTCCAATATAGAAGCATCAAGAAATATGGACCAATAGGCTTTCTACAAACACTTCTATTCAATATCCATTGTTTCGTGTTCTGTCTTGTGTTGATACTTTTAATACCCTATTAATATCCTCTAATGCCACATCATCCTTCCCACCTTACTCAAATGTAATGCCACATCACCCTTCCCACCTCACTCAAATGTAGATATAAAACCAGGGAAACGCAAGTTCTAATCAGTTGTGTATTTGTGAAGTCTTTGAAAATGTAATAAGTTTTACGAAACGCGCCCGTGTCGCGTCAGACTAGAAATAAAAATGAATTTTGGAGAAGTGATTTTTGATTTACCTCCAATAGTGAAGCATAATGTACGAAGGATTGAGAAAATTCGTGTTAGAATTATTAATCTTACTTTTTCGGTCATATTTAATAAAATATGTCTACAGGAAAGACTGCTACCAAAATATACTAATATATATATATATATATATATATATATATATATATATATATATATATATATATATATATGTCGTACCTAGTAGCCAGAACTCACTTCTCAGCCTACTATGCAAGGCCCAATTTGCCTAATAAGCCAAGTTTTCATGAATTAATTGTTTTTCGACTACCTAACCTACCTAACCTAACCTAACCTAACTTTTTCCGCTACCTAACCTAACCTAACCTATAAAGATAGGTTAGGTTAGGTTAGGTAGGGTTGGTTAGGTTTGGTCATATATCTACGTTAATTTAAACTGCAATAAAAAAAATTGACCTCAAACGTAATGAAATGGTTAGATTTATCATTTCATAAGAAAAAAATTAGAGATAATATATTAATTCAGGAAAACTTAGCTTATTAGGCAAATCGGGCCTTGCATAGTAGGCCGATAAGTGCGTTCTGGCTACTAGGTACGACATATATATATATATATATATATATATATATATATATATATATATATATATATATATATATATATATATATATATATATGCGAACAAGCCTGAATGGTCCCCAGGACTATATGCGACTGAAAACTCACACCCCCACACCCCAGAAGTGACTCGAAGTGGGTTCGAGTCACTTCTGGGGTGTGAGTTTTCAGTCATATATATATATATGTATATATATATATATATATATATATATATATATATATATATATATATATATATATATATATATATATATATATAAACTCGCTCCCTTAGGTCATTCCATTTACTCATTACCTTATACTAAAGGAAACATTTGTAATATCTCTAGGAAACATCTCAGTCTCAAGCTTCCCTTCGTTCCCTCTTTTTCCATTGGTATTCATTGTGAATATTTCCTGTGTTTCCACCCGGTCAATGCCTCTAAGGATTTTATACTTCTGTATCATGTCTCCTCTCTCCTTCCTTTTATCAAGTTTTAGTTCCTTCAGCGTTATCAAGTTTAGTTTCCCCAGTCTCTCTTCATACTGCAACCTTCGCAATTCAGATACGAGTCTCAGTGCAAATTTCTGCTTCCTGTCAAGAAGCGTCCTTCTTGACAGGAAGGAACTTCCTTCTTGACTACGTACTTTTTTAGATGGGGATCCACTATGGGGCGGCATACTGTATAACTGGTCAAAGTGTCCAATTGCCGTTTCAGAATTCGAGGCACTATACTGCCTCCTTCAAGATCTAGATGTTCTTCTGCCTCACGCATGTCTAAGGCATCCTGCTGCCATTCTTGTGGTTCGAGGCCCTCTACTCATAAGTGTTCGAGGTGTTCTATGGGGCTTCTTAGTGTTCCAGGCGCCTTATGTCTCATTCGATTTCCAGACATCCTTTCGCCTCATTGGAGTTCCAGCGAAGCTTTCCGTGAAGGCAATTTTGCAAGTTTTGCTGGATTGACTTGTAGACAGGATTAACTTCCTCCAGGCTGACGTGATCCGGAGTAAGTGGACTCGACAGGACTCCTTGATTTTGTTACGTCATGTAACCAGCTTGACGGATACAGGAACGGGAGACTCTGTATTGGGTCTCTTGCACGGGACCAGACTCTCTTTCCAGGTTCCAGGTGACCAGGTTCTCTTTCTCTGTACGTGACCTGGTTCTCTTTCTCTGCACGTGACCAGGTTCTCCATGCACGTGACCAGGTTCTCCATGCACGTGACCAGGTTCTCTTTCTCTGCACGTGACCTGGTTCTCCATGCACGTGACCAGACTCTCTTTCTCTGTACGTGACCAGGTTCTCCATGCACGTGACCAGGTTCTCTTTCTCTGCACGTGACCTGGTTCTCCATGCACGTGACCAGGTTCTCTTTCTCTGCACGTGACCTGGTTCTCCATGCACGTGACCAGACTCTCTTTCTCTGTACGTGACCAGGTTCTCCATGCACGTGACCAGGTTCTCTTTCTCTGCACGTGACCTGGTTCTCCATGCACGTGACCAGGTTCTCTTTCTCTGCACGTGACCTGGTTCCCCATGCACGTGACCAGGTTCTCCATGCACGTGACCAGGTTCTCCATGCACGTGACCAGGTTCTCTTTCTCTGCACGTGACCTGGTTCTCCATGCAAGTGACCAGGTTCTCTTTCTCTGCACGTGACCTGGTTCTTTATGCACGTGACCAGGTTCTCTTTCTCTGCACGTGACCAGGTTCTCCATGCACGTGACCAGGTTCTCTTTCTCTGCACGTGACCTGGTTCTTTATGCACGTGACCTGGTTCTCCATTCACGTGACCAGGTTCTCCATGCACGTGACAAGGTTCTCCATGCACGTGACCAGGTTCTCCATGCACGTGACCAGGTTCTCCATGCACGTGACCAGGTTCTCCATGCACGTGACAAGGTTCTCCATGCACGTTACCAGGTTCTCCATGCACGTGACCAGGTTCTCCATGGACGTGACCAGGTTCTCCATGCACGTGACAAGGTTCTCCATGCACGTGGCCAGGTTCTCCATGCACGTGACAAGGTTCTCCATGCACGTGACCAGGTTCTCCATGCACGTGACCAGGTTCTCCATGCACGTGACCAGGTTCTCCATGCACGTGACAAGGTTCTCCATGCACGTGACCAGGTTCTCCATGCACGTGACCAGGTTCTCCGTGCACGTGACCAGGTTCTCCATGCACGTGACCAGGTTCTCCATGCACGTGACAAGGTTCTCCATGCACGTTACCAGGTTCTCCATGCACGTGACCAGGTTCTCCATGGATGTGACCAGTTTCTCCATGCACGTGACAAGGTTCTCCATGCACGTGGCCAGGTTCTCCATGCACGTGACAAGGTTCTCCATGCACGTGACCAGGTTCTCCATGCACGTGACCAGGTTCTCCATGCACGTGACCAGGTTCTCCATGCACGTGACAAGGTTCTCCATGCACGTGACCAGGTTCTCCATGCACGTGACCAGGTTCTCCGTGCACGTGACCAGGTTCTCCATGCACGTGACCAGGTTCTCCATGCACGTGACCAGGTTCTCCATGCACGTGACCAGGTTCTCCATGCACGTGACCAGGTTCTGGTGGGCTTGGTATATACGTTGGTGCTTAAAGAGGTTCCTGTTTTTGTTATTAGTACATCCAAGAATGGCAGACTGTTATTTTCACTATTTTCATGTGTAAATCGGAGTACTGACTCTCTCTCTAGGTGTCTTTTTAGTTCAATTAGTTCATCTGAGTCTTTTACTATTACGAATATGTCATCTACATAACGGCAGTATACAGTTGGTTTTTGTCTGCTACTGAAGGCCCTGTCTTCGATGGTTCCCATATAAAAATTAGCAAATAAAACTCCTAAGGGAGAGCCCATTGCTACTCCGTCTATTTGTAAATACATGTCTCCTTGTGGACTGATGAAAGGGGCTTCCTTTGTACATGCTTCGAGAAGACTTTTCAAGTGTGGCTCAGGTATGTCTAATTTGGGGGTGCTCTCGTCTCTGTATACTCTGTCCAGTATCATTCCTATGGTTGTGTCGACTGGGACGTTGGTAAATAGGGATTCAACGTCCAGGGAAGCGTTGATTCCATCGGGCTGGGTAGATTTGATCAATTCTAGAAAATCTGCTGATGATTGTAGACTAAACTTACTTGGAGTGTATGGAGTTAGGAGTTCATTGATTTTTTTTGCCAGGTGATAAGTTGGGGTTGGTATTTGGCTGATTATAGGGCGTAGTGGGTTACCTGGTTTATGCGTCTTAACATTGCCGTAGGCATATCCTAAGCCATAGTCGCCTTGAAGTTTATTGAAATACACACTACCTTTCTTTGCGTTGATTGCTGTAATTGTTTTGTTTACTTTCCGCTTAAGGTCTTCTACGGGGTTCCTCGTGATTCGTTAAAATTTGGAGTCGTCACTTAGGATGTCGCTAATTTTGTTCATGTATTCATGGGTAGGAATCAATACATATGCTGCTGTTTTGTCGGCTTTTCTTATTGTTACGTCTTTCAGATTTTTTAGTTGTTTCGCTGCTTCTTTGAGTCGTGGGGTTAAGATTGTAGATGAATATGTTCCTCGTTTTTTCCCTGCTTCTGCAAGTAGTTCAGCTTGAAGTGTGTCCGTGGTGATGACTTTTTTGTTGTCTTCTAGCTTATGGATATCGTCCAGAAGCATAATTTCTTGGTCTAAATTGTCAATTCTTATCTAAACCAAAGATGCATCAAAAACGCCTGGAAATCGAAATCGAAATCGAAATCGAAATCACGGAATCATACAAGACTACTACTGGCCAGGTATGGTAAAAGACGTTAAAAAGTACGTACAACAGTGTCATACATGTCAGATGGCAGGTAAACCTAACATCTCTATTCCCCAGACTCCACTAATACCCATCCAGGTGCCTGCGGAACCTTTCCACAGACTCATCATAGACTGTGTTGGTCCTTTACCCCGGACCAGTTCTGGCAACGCATATATATTAACTATCATGTGTCCTACCACCAGATTCACCATAGCAGTTCCAGTAAAGAACATTACGGCTGCTACAGTGGTGAAACACCTATTGAAGATCTTCACCCAGTATGGATTTCCAAAAGAGGTTCAAAGCGACTTTGGCACCAACTTCACCAGTGATCTCTTCAAGAAGACACTGGAGGAGTTCAACATCACACAGGTACTATCCAGCCCCTATCATCCTGCTTCACAGGGTTCTCTTGAACATAGTCATCAGACTATTAAAGCACTCCTAAAGAAATTCTGCAATGACACCTTGAAGGACTTGGATAAACAACTCGATCTCATTGTATGCATTTTCAGAAGTCTCCCCAATGAGTCTCTAGGAGTATCTCCTTATGAGATGCTCTACGGACGTAAGTGCCATACTCCTCTCAAAGCTTTCAAGGATTCTCTACGTAATGCCACCTTCAGTGACCCTCAGAATGTGCCCCAGTTTCTTCAAAACTTAAAACACATTCTAGAGAGAGTACGTAAATTTGCTAATGACAACCTATTGAAAGCACAGGAGAGGATGAAGACTCATTTTGACCAAAGCAGCAAATTAAGGAAATTTAAACCAGGAGACTTCGTGTTGGCATATTTTTCTATCCCAGGTTCTCAATTGCAAAACAAGTTTTCAGGACCTTACCGCATCAAGGAGTGCAGAAACAACAACAACTACGTTCTTGAGACTCCAGATAGGCGGCGGAAGACCCAGTTGTGCCACGTCAACCTCCTGAAGCAGTATCAAGGTATTCCCCCCACTGTGTTGGTATCAGTCTTGACAGTAAAAGGTCCATACCTCCACAGTAAAACCTTCCCTGCTTCTCCCGAAAGCATTAACATTGAGTCGGTGGTTTCCAAATCGAAAAATTTTCCTGATCTTCATCCCAATTTACAGGACTATAATAGTGCTTTTTTACCATGTTCTAATCCTATTCTCGCCTCGCCAGATATCACGAAGCCTTTCATCCTCCATGTCGACGCCAGTGGTACCGGCATCGGGGGTGTCCTGATGCAACAACGAGGCGAGGAGACTACCTGTTACCTACAAGGAACTACAGCACGATCGAAAGGGAGCTACTCATCGTCCTGAACTTGCAGCACTTCAAACAATACCTGCAAAGTGCTCGGTCTACCACCATCTACTCTGACCTTAATCCCCTACGCTTCCTGCAGCAAGCCTAATTCAACAATCGACGGCTTCTACGATGGGCTTGATATCTGCAGAATTTCAACCTGGAGATCTCTACATCAATGGGTCTGACAACATCATAGCAGACGCCCTCTCCAGAGTCTATGAGGTAGATGCTGCTCCACCTACCACTCTACCCCCTGAAGACGTAACTTCACCCAGAACCGCAGGCTTCGGGGGAGAGTTGTGACGATAATCTCTTTCAAGAGAGATTGAGCCTGCTCTTCCCTACTTAAAGTTACGTCAATTCTACATGTATAAGATGCTACATTCAAGATATGTCACCGGTAGCACAAAACGTTTTGATCAGGAGGCAAAACGTATCCAAGATCCCCCCTACTCCACACACCCTCCATGCCGACTCTTCGTCAACCAGCAAAGTACCCATCGCAGCCTGCCTGCTCCTGATTGGTGACTCGCCGACCGCGCACCTGCACACTGCACCTCAGTGCCATCTACCTGAGTCGACGTCTGAGCCTGACCAGCTATCAACTTCAGAATATTCTTTGTGCTCTTAGAGTTGACATCTCTCTCTCTGGCATACTAAGCTCTCTGGCTTTTGTATACTAAGAGAGGTCTCAGCTAAAGCCGATATTCTCAGCACCATTTCACATTATAATATTTAATCTATTGTGTTTTTGCATTTATCTTTGTCATTTTATTACAGCAGTCATTTACCCGAGATTTGTCTTTATTTTCATTAGTGTTTAAAGTAAATATATTAAAGTTTCATTGTTCATACTTTGTGTTTTACGTGTTCCTCCCTCTCACTTACCACAGACAACAGGCAAGCAGTCTACCTTTTTTTGTAAGTGTGACCAGGCATTGACACCTGCCATTGGAGGACTGCCGAACATCTATACTCCAACACTTTCCCGTCACAATATATATATATATATATATATATATATATATATATATATATATATATATATATATATATATATATATATATATATATATACATATATATAAATATATATATATACATATATGCATATATATATATATATATATATATATACATATATATATATATATATATATATATATATATATAAATATATATATATATAAATATATATATATATACATATATATAAATATATATATATATATATATACATATATATAAATATATATATATATACATATATATAAATATATATATATATATATATACATATATATAAATATATATATATATACATATATATACATACATACATATATACATATATATACATACATACATATATATATATATATATATATATATATATATATATATATATATATAAATATATATATATATATATAAATATATATATATATATATAAATATATATATATATATATAAATATATATATATATAAATATATATATATATAAATATATATATATATAAATATATATATATATATATATAAATATATATATATATATAAATATATATATATATATATAAATATATATATATAAATATAAATATATATATATAAATATATATATATATATATATATATATATATATATATATATATATATATATATATATATATATATATATATATATATATACATATATATATACATATATATATATTTATATATATATATATATATATATATTAGTAGCAGTCTTTCTTTTAAACATATGTTGTTAAATATGTCCGAAAAAGTAAGATTAATAATTCTAACATGAATTTTCTCAATATTTCTTATGTTTCTTTTTACAGTCGATGGTAATTTAAAAATCAATTCTATAAAATTCTTTTTTATTTCTAGTCTGACGCAACGCTTGAACGCGTTTCGTAATAACTTATTTCATTTTCAAAGACTTTAGTTTACACACACACAATTGTAACCTGAAAACACTAAACAGAGTTTTACTTATGTTAACACTAAACAGCTTGTCTTATATACTCGCATTTGGGTGAGGTGATATGTTGCAACAGGTTTGGATGAGGTGAACAAACTTTTCACCAACACAAGACAGAACACGGAACAATGGGTATTAATTTTATAAATGAGAGGGAAGACTGGAAGTAACTGCAAAGGGCCCATTGGCCCGTACTTCCTTTTGATGCTTCTATATTGGTACGGAGTCTCGAAGTGGGTAGAATATAATTGTGCATTAATTGGCTGTTGATTGCTGGTGTTGACTTTTTGATGTATAGTGTCTTGCAGATGTCGAGCTGCCTGCTATCGCTGTATCTATCGATGATTTCTGTGTTGTTTGTTAAGACTTCTCTGGTGATGGTCTAACTGTGGGAGGAGATTATATGTACCTTAATGAAGCCCTGTTGCTTATGCATTTTTAATCGCCTGGAAAGAGATGTTGTTGTCCTGCCTATATTCTGAGTTCTTTGGGGCTTACAGTCTCCAATTGGGCATTTGAAGGCATAGACGACGTTGGTCTCCTTTAAGGCGTTCTGCTTTGTGTCTGGAGAGTTTTTCATGAGTAGGTTGGCTGTTTTTTTATTTTATAGTAAATCGTCAATTGTATCTTCTGATTTTTGTCTGTAGGGATAACGTTCCTATTAACAATAACTTTCAGGACATTTTCCTCCGTTTTATGAGCTGTGGAAAAGAAGTTCCTGTAAAAGGGAGGGAGGACTCATTTAGCATCTTCCTGTCAGAAGACCTTTGGTGAGTTATGAGTGTAAAGTGCCGTAGTTGATCAGAGTAGTAATGTCAGGGATACAGTTGTGTAGTATCTCAGATTTTTCTCATTGACTCAGCTGATGTCTATATCTTTGGAGAGACAAATAGTCACTAACTAAAATTGTATATAGGCAGGAAAGTAGTCGTGATGACTTAGCCAGTAACACGCTGAAACATTGAGTTAAGGGTATACAGTAAATCATAGGAAAATAAATGTCTGCTCTTTATGTGTTAAATACGTTTCCCTTACTACAATGTATTTTGATGGATGAAAATGATCGACTCACAGAATAGATTGAATCAGATGCTATCAGTATTGTAGATTATACCGAGTTACAATCATTTAAGGACAACCTATTAAATATATAGAACAATTGGTGTGGGCTGGGGGCAGCTTTCTTCGGTTCCATCCCCCCCTCACATCCTTTGTTGTATCCCCAGTGCCTTCCCCCTTTAAATGGGTAAATCATCTCTCCTTTATTCTATCCTCAGAATCATCATGACCCACCTCCCTTCCTCCCACGTATCCCTAGTGTTAACGATAATCCTTTACTCCTATTTCTTAAGCAACCAGACTCTCTGCCTATTATTATCCGACTGGGTGAGTCTGTCATCATGAGTAGGGGATTCGTGCGTCTCCCCGTTTTTAATGAACTGACAAATGAAAGGCTAAATAGGTAACCGAAATGTGTAAAGTATAGAGCATCTGGGACTGTACCATCATTTCCCCCGCCATACATGTCTTCCTATTTGTTACGTGAGAATGAGGAAGTGGGTGAATGAAGTGAGAATAGGAAGAAGTCAAGAGCGGAATGCCACAAGATATTATATCAGAACCTATATTGTTTTTATATCAATGATCTTATATAGAACATAGACTCGTTCATATCCATGTTTGTAAATAACTAATGCAAATTTATTCAGGATAGATAAGACAGAGGAAAGATTGTGTGAGCAAGTAAGAGAATCTCATAAACGACTTCTGAATTTTAACCCTGAAAAGTGCAATGTTATGAAAATAGAAGGATAACAAGAATATCTCAGGAATAACATAACTTGATGGTGAAACACCTTCTAGTCTCAGAGAGCCTATAAGATTACTAATATTTTCTTGAGTGTCTACATAACTTCAAATATGACACCAGAGGCGCACAGCAGCAGGACAATGTCTGCAACATAAATAAGACGTGCAAATATTCGTTTAGCCTTCAGAAACCTACACAAGGAAATCTTCAGAGTATTGTATACAACATATATGAGACCTACAATCGAGAATGTAGGTCTTGATTGTAGGAATGACCTTGGATGACATGAGAGTATCGTACAAGGTTATACTGGAGGAAGCAGCAATGTTCAAAATGGGGCAATAATGGAAATGAGAAGAACTCATTGGAAATTTAAAATGCAAACGAGTCACGGACATTGGGTTAAAGATGATGTTGAAAAACATCATCAAAGCATCAAGCAAAACATTCAGTAACAAATCGAGTTTCTGGAAAGTCTGGTCTTCGGAGCTAAAGCTCGACTCATGCAAATACATCTAGGTGAAAACACAATTCCTCAATAATGATTCTCTTTTGAAATACACGAACCTAAACGAAGCCGTTGTCACTCTGCTGCGGATATGATAATTTAGGCCCAAAATATGCAAGTAATGGCTGAATTCATTGCATAAAAATGAGTAGAGCAATATCACAGATGTCAGCACACAGCAGGTAAATTTGTTAGCTTTTTCTCGTTGTTTAAATTTTCCTGACTCGTGAGCTCGCCTATTAGTGCTTACCTACCAGAGACCAAATTATTTGATCTAATAAATAATTTATTAGATCAAAATACTCTAAAAAAAATCTTAAAAAGATCTTAAAATACATTAAAAACAATTCAAAACAACCAGAATTCCCTAAAATGAATAAAGGAATGCATAGAGGGATAGTTAGAAACATAGATGAATGATAAATAGAGCAAAAGAGGGATGTATAGATGGATTAGACATAAAGGTAGATTGACAGATATATGGATAAATGGATGTCTCTATCTAGCTATCTCTTTATTTAGCTATATATCTCACGAGCTACATCTCTATATAGGTATATCTAGGGGGAAGACAAGGGGATTTAGATAACTATCTCTTGCCCATCGTTCTCTCCCCCCCCCCTTCGCCCTGTTCCCCTCTCAAGAAGCACTGAAACAAAGGTCTTGTATGTCCCAATGTCGCCATGTCCCAATGTCACAATGTCCCAATGTCGTAATGTCCCAAAGAAACATGTCTCGGATTTCTTGCTTTTCCTTTTTTTTTCTCATCCTTTTTCCATTATTTTCCCTTCCAGTAACAACTCTACGTTAATCACACACCACATTGTACAACTGACTTATTGAAATACTCTTTGAAATTGGCCTGGGGGTTTGTATGTAATAATATTTCTTAAATTAGTAGTATTTCTTAATTTCTATCTGCTAACTTAGGCCTATATCGATCATACTATGTCCGTGCCGTATCCTAGATGACTTTCTCTTCAAATTTGGTTGAGGCTGGCCGGAAGAGAGGCTTGGTCGAAGACCGAGCCGCGGGGCTGTTGACCCCCGGAATACACACAAGTTATCCGTCTTCCCTCCTACTTTGGATAGACGAACAAACAGACGTTTTGTCTTATAGGTACACTAAAAGTACATAGACGTAAGCAAATTTAAAATATAAAATTAGGGAGGACAGAACAGATAAAATTTGAAAATAAGCAGAGGTAAATATCTAGACAATAACATAAATGGAGGAACAGACAGAGGCTGAGATTGACACACAGATCACAAACTCACACAATGCTACACAAATAAGCAGAAAGACACAGACCAACACTAGACAAAGAAGAAGACTGACACAGAAAAAAGCTGTACAGAGAAGCAGACAGACACAAACTGCCACACAGACACAGATAAACGTTACATAGGCACAAGTCAACGCAGTAAAGACATAGACACTTTCTGTAGGATGAAGAATACATAAAATTTGACAGATTTGTTGAAGACACTCACGCTACTCCTGCCACCATCTCCCTCCACACTTACAGGGGAACGAGACAAGGATTTTGTTACGGCGCTTTGCAAGCAACCTGAAAAATTAATCTCTGGCCGGATATTGTTCTCCCCGTTCGCAATATTCCGCTGATGAACTCAGGAACAGTTGACGGATATTGCCTTGTGCTACTCCTGTCTGGCAACCACATGAATATATTGACAAAGACAAAAAGCATTTGAACTATATGTTATTTTCGGAGCAGCATAACAGGAAATACAACCAAAATTTGGCTGTTAAAACAAATGAGCGAGAAATGCCTTTTCTTTTTTGTTTCAGACAATATTTTAACATTTGTACGTGTTTTAGAAGAGCTTTGGAGAAGGACAGGAATCGTACCAGCGTCCTTGGCTATCACAGGATGGGGTTCGAACCAGCGGTATGTGTAACCCAGACGAGCGCCCAGAACGCTCCCAGTCGTACCAGAAAGATATTCTCAATGATATCAGGTTACTGTGACCTCAAAAGTTGTTGATCGCTTGATATACGTTGATCGCTGCTTCTCAGTCCTCGTATATATCAGTTCCTTATCTTCACATCCTTTACATGTGTTATATAGTTGATATGGCTTACTGTTTTCTCCTCAGAGTACATTCATTTCTGAACTATTTCTTCAAGTGCTGGTGTGGACAACTATGAGGATGGACACCCCATATACGTCTTAAATATTTCCTCATCAACAATTTCACTTATCATGGTCAGCATTTCTTTGGTCCAATAGTTCGCAAGCTAATACAAGCTTGTTAAATAATTTGACTTTCGTCCAGGTGTCAGGATGACAAAATTAGTGATGACGTAGTGACATGTGGTCTGAGTTTTAGGTCTCATAACACCAGAAAATTAGATTTTTTTACGTGATTATTTTTTTTATTCAATACTGTGAAATACATCACAATATTGTATTACTAACCTTGGATCTAGTTCCAAGGTAAGAAAATTTAAAGTAATCAAAGTTTCATGCAAACAATCTATATAAATAAAAATATTAATGTTCATTTGTTCAAAATCGCTAATCTCCGAACGTTCTTCACCGATTACTTTGAAATTTTTACACAACGTTCCATTCGCATCCGAGCAGATTTATATATACATATCATATAGACGTCACGTCTGTAACGAGAAAAAACATGTTTTTTTTTAAACTGTGTTTTTCATGTGTTTTTCATGGGAGGGAAATCTTCAAAACCTCTTTACCGATTGCTTTGAAATTTTGACGGAACGTTGCATTCGAATAGGCGCGTGTTTTTATATATCTACTATATGCATGCCACACCTGTGACAGGAAAAAAATAGTTTTTTTTTTTTTAAACAGCGCCATCTGTTGGACGTAAGAGCAACACACGCTGTAATCTCCAAAAGTTCTTCGTCGATTGCTCTGAAATTTTGACATAACGTTCCATTCGAATACAAGCGTGTTTTTTATGTACAGACTATATAGATGCCACACCTGTGACAGTTAAAAACATGTTTTTTTTGAAAAATAGTGCCATCTGTTGCACATAATAGCAACTCATGCTATACTAAATATGTTACGTTTCCATTTCAATGATTCCGATTGCTTATTATTTTGAATTTTCTTAAATTTCGATTTATTTTCATTTTGTTTTAATTATTTTGTTTGACATTGCGTTGAAATTGATATTATAGACTGTGGGTTGGTTGGTGTTGTCGTCGTCGATCCTTCTCTATGGACAACCCAACCCACAACTCGGTAGAGTGCTTATACTAGGAGATCACCCTTGGCGCTTCTGGCTCTTGGAGAGGGGCTCAGCGTCACACGTTTAGGGGATGCGGCTCCAACACTTAGCCTCGTTGTCACGTGCACACACCCACTCGAGCCGCTGTGACTCCCCACTCTCTCCTTATGAGATATGATCTCCTCAATCCCCTATGACTTACTAGAATTACCTCTTACCCTGTCCACAGCAGTGGTTCTTGGTTCTTTCTCTTTCTCTCTCCTTCTTCACTACTTCCTGGGAAGCCTCACTAGGACAAGGGCAAACACCAGCAAATTGTGACACATTTACTGGACAAAGCACATACACGATACATACACACATATAATAATAATGAATCCTATACTCTATAATATCACAATCAGGTTGCACTCCAACACCTTCAGAACTCTATTATCAGCTTATCAAGTGGTATCCTATCTCCTGGTTCACCACCTGATACTATTAACCTCCTCAAGTTGGTCAAGCCTACATACACTGTTGCACTATCAGCAAGATAATGTATATATAGAAAACCAGCATTTGAATGCAATAACATATATCAGTATAAATGTTCATTGATACACAACAATGATTAATCGATCACTGTCAGTCCTCGAGCACATATATCTGTAGGTAATCAAGCCTACGACTGCAACTCTAAGCTTCAGAATAAATCACTCCTTGACATAAGAATGCAAACATTCACTCACCTCTCACTGCGTCTTGCACGCTAATGACAACCAAACACTATCAACTCCCTATAAGTAATCCACCAGAACTTCCCCTTCCACCTCTGGAAGTTCACTACCCTAATATCTTTAGGTTCTTCCGGGCTTCACTACCAGGATCCTCTGCAGCTCCTCCAGGCTGCTATCATGAAGTTTCCTTGTGCAACTACGGTGCTTCACCCTTCTGTTATGTTCCTCCACAGCTCTCTTGGCTGCTACACCACCTCTACAGAAGCACGTGACACTCCTCTTCACTGCTGCTTCTCCTCACAGCTCGAGGTCCTCTGCTCCACTACCTTGGAGTCTCATCAGCTACTTCATCTGCTGGCTTCGAAGTGCTCAGCAACTTCTTCCCCAAAGAACAAACCTGCAACCCATCGACACTCCAATAAAATGTTCCCCTTAACACATAAACAAAAAATATTCACACAATATGTTTGCCTCAAACCTCTATCTGTTCTCTACATACAGTGAGAGTGGACTCCCCCGTTTTGGGCGGGTCCATACTCCACCTCGCCTGGCGGCGGTCCTCACTCGCTGGGAGGGTCTTCCTACATCCGGAGCCAGGCTCCCTCAGTCGTCCGCCAGCGCTCAGAGGGGGCGCACGTCGCTCCGTGTTCCTCCCTCTCCACTCTCTTATTTCAGGCCTTCTGCCTTATTAAAACATGTCTAACTTATAAATAAACATCGCTACTGTCGCTGGGCACACGACCAAATATAAGCAATCACTATGAACTGGCGTTTATCGTGCTTACCACAGATTAATTGGTCGAGGGCGCTTTCCCTCTGACGGCGTCTGGTCAGGGCGCTCCCACGGCCCACAATAATGCTTCTGGGCGATTTAATATCTGCTCGTCGACCAGGACTTGAGACCACAACGTTCCTTAGCTCGATTCCACAGCTGGTACGTCCGCACACTTCTCTTCTCTTCGAGATATATCACTAGGGGTTCCCTTCTGACGGGAGCTCAAACGGAGCGCGGCTTCCCCCTGCGATGTCTGGCACTCAAGTGAGGTCAAGGTCCTCCGGAAGCGAGCCTCACGCCTCCAGCAAAATGTCCACATCTCCTAGCCAGTCATTTATCTGTTTTCTTCTTCATTGCCCATAATCTTAAATTGTTCATTGAATTCACCATACCATTTTTCACATGGGTTATCACCTCAATATTTGCTAGACCTTCTAGTTAGGTCAGGCTTGCTGAATAACTCTCAAGAAGGGAGACTCGTTTCTCCTGCAGGCTGAGATCATAACACTCCCCTCCCCTTATTTTTTGAGAGTTATTCCAGTGGCAAAGCTCGGGATAATACATCCGCCACTAGACTGTCTCTTTCTTCAACCGATTGATTCGAACGGTTGATCTGCTTACGTACCCCCTTAGGAGTCTACAATTAGTTCGTTGCTCCTTGCAACATCCGGCTCACAACTCTCCAGGAACATGATCTTCTCATAAACGATCTGACTTATCTGGCACCTCTTGGCTAGGCTGTCCTCCTTGGACGCCTGCACTCCATCGGTCCACTCTACTTACTGTCTCCACCCTCCATTTCCTCGTCTTCCTCTCTTCACGTCCAGAGTCAGACATCTGCTGTCTGTACCTCCTCTGTCGTCTTCACACTTCCATCTACTGCCATTATACTTTCGTCTCCTGCCATCATACTTCACTCCCTCGTCTTCACCGACGATTCTCCCTTTCGTCTCCTCATTTATCCGAGACCTCATCCTGTTTGACCTCCATCGAGTCCTCGGCTTTCCTCTATTCCTCCATGCTTGTATCATCTTCCTCTTCCCATACTTCTCACTTCTATACAACTCCATTTCTTCTCCTTCAACTCTTCTTCGTTCCCTAAAAGTTTCTTCGAGCACTGCACTACATCCAACAGCACTCGACCATACATGTCGCTTTGCCTCTCCCAGAGTGCTCGTAAGCATCTCTCCACACATACTGTCTCTTCTCCTTTCATTTTCTCGGTTATTACTCTTCTTCATCTCTCCTCCTCGTTTTCTGTGAAACATGCCAACTCTTGACATCTCAAACAACTTAACTCCACTATCCATATGCCTCTGTGCTCGTGGACAATTTGACGCTCTACTCTCGTCCTCAGTCTGTCCACATCTTTCCTCATTCCTACTCAGCACAGTTGCATTCACCTTCCGACCCTTAATTTCAGCAGTCTGGGCTCTACTCAGGTCCGCTCTCTTCACATGATTCTTCTTCGGCTGGGTCATCCTCACTTTTGACCTCACCAAGACTTCATTTTCCTGGGCTGGACCTTCATCAAATAGCCGTGCTATATCTACATCGATCTCTTCCACCGGCTGAATCGACACTGTCTCACCTTCTCCAGTGTCTTCCTCGTCGGCCACTTCTGCCTTCGTCACTACCGAGACAGGGTATTCAATGGCTTGGCGGTCTCCTGACTCATCCCCTCGGATGTCAGTCAGGTTCACACTCTCAGGTGTCCCACCCGTGCCATGGCCTTCTGGGCACTCCTCTGGCACAGTCTCCGCTATGACTCTTGGCAACACCTTTGTCCCGCACAAGTCATTTCCCAGGATCACTTGGACTCCTGGAATAGGTATGTCGGGGCACACTCCCAACATCACCTCCGCCGACACATATTCCGACCTTAGCTGGACAGTACAAACGGGCATGTCACTCTCAGACAATATCCCATATACTCTCATCTTACTCCTGCCAGCTAACCGTCGATCATTCCCAATCAGGCTTCTCGCAATCAAGCTCTGATTATCTCCGGTATCTCTTAAGATACCAACTTCTACCTCAGGTTGGCCTCTTATACTGATCCAACCTTTACTCATGAACGGTCTATACCTCTCGTTCACTAAGTTCATCTTCTGTGGTTTGTCTCGGAACACATTAGTATATTTACTTCGGGGGTCACACATGGCCAGGGTCACAACTCTCTTGCCCTGCCGACAATCTCGCATCACGTGACCCAATCCGTTACAATTGTAACATCTCATCTGGGAAAAGTCTCTTCTATATGTACCAGAGTAGCTCTGACTCTGCCCACTCGTATTGGAGTTCCTCGGGCCAGACGTACTACTCATACTCTGTGGAGCTTTACTGGACTCTTGATTTCCTGGATAACGATCAGTTTCTCGTTTTGCTCCTCCATCCTCACTTTCAGATGAAGTGCGCGACCTACTCTTCTGAGTTCCAGGGTACTTACTTTTATCTGCCCATTTATCAAAATTTTTCTTACCCCAGACTCCTCTGGGTCTCTCATAATTTCTTCCTCCCCAGACTCCATTGGATCTGCCATTGCTGCGTCTCACCTCGCTTCTCACTCTGTTCTCCCTCAAGCTCTTGTATGCTTCAGTAATCATATCCGCCCTATCTGCGGCATCTTTCACCTCCATTATCCCTGCTTCTTGGATCTTGAACCTTGTTTCGGGATGCATCATCTCCAAGAACTTCTCCATGACCATCAGTTGCTTCAGGTCAGCGTAAGATCCAACTCCAGCAGCCTCAATCCACTTCTGGAATCGTCTTTCCAGATCTCTTGCTGTCTCAGCAAACGTACATGCTCCAACTTTGATCATCTCTCTGAAGCGCTTCCTATAAGCTTCTGGGGTTAACTGAAACGAGCGCAATATGCTGCTCTTTACTGTGGCGTAATCCTGGCACTCTTCCAGCGACAATTGGGTGTATGCCTCCCTAGCTGCACCGGTCAATCTTAACTGGACCAGCTGGGCCCATTCCTCCTGTGGCCACTCTTTGATGCTGGCTACTTTCTCAAAATGCTCGAAGAAGCTCTCTGCCTCTTCGGGAACAAACAAGGGAATGTCCTTCTCCCTAATCCTAACATCTTGTGAGTGTGATACCTGGGTGGTGCTCTCTGGCAACCCATGTTCAATCCTTTGCTCAGCCAAGGTTCTATTCGCTTCTATCTGCATTTGTTTTGTTCTCTCTTTTTCTTTTTCGACCTGGGCTTTTTCTTTTTCGACCTGGGCTTTTTCTTTTTCTTTCTCTTGTTCCAACTCCAGTTCTCTTATTCTGGTTTTCTCTTTTTCTTTCTCCACCTCTAGTCTCGCTCTCTCTACTTCCAGCCTGGTTTTCTCTTTTTCCTTCTCGGCTTCATTTTTCATCTGGAGTTCTAATTTCATCTTTTCCAGCTGGAACTGTCTCTCCTCACGCTGTTGTTGGATCTGGAGCTCTAACTGGAATCTCTCCAAGCTCCTATTTCGGCTACTCCTACTACTGCGGCTACTCTTGCTGCTCCTACTCGATCCCTGGGATCTCACTTCATCCTGCCCATCATCCCCCTTTCCACTTTCAGCTCCTTTTTGGGCTCCTTGTTCTGCCGCTTCACTTCTGGCTCTCAACTGCCTCAGGATCTCATCCTTCATCCCAGCTACTTTAGATGCTTTCAACCTGATGCCACATTTTTCTGCTATTTGTTTCAATTGATCCCTCGTGCAACCTTCCAAGTCCTCAGGCTTGTCTGACTCCACAAACGCTTGCACCTTATCCATCTTTGTCCTGTGAGTCTTCCCAAGAGAGAGAGTATACACCTGCGGTCACACAGTTTATCTCAGCAGGGGTGTACAAATCCACTCTTGGACAGGGTGTGGGTGTGTCAGTTCTCTCTCCCGGACACAGGCCCCCAATTTATTATAGACTGTGGGTTGGTTGGTGTTGTCGTCGTCGATCCTTCTCTATGGACAACCCAACCCACAACTCGGCAGAGTGCTTATACTAGGAGATCACCCTTGGCGCTTCTGGCTCTTGGAGAGGGGCTCAGCGTCACACGTTTAGGGGATGCGGCTCCAACACTTAGCCTCGTTGTCACGTGCACACACCCACTCGAGCCGCTGTGACTCCCCACTCTCTCCTTATGAGATATGATCTCCTCAATCCCCTATGACTTACTAGAATTACCTCTTACCCTGTCCACAGCAGTGGTTCTTGGTTCTTTCTCTTTCTCTCTCCTTCTTCACTACTTCCTGGGAAGCCTCACTAGGACAAGGGCAAACACCAGCAAATTGTGACACATTTACTGGACAAAGCACATACACGATACATACACACATATAATAATAATGAATCCTATACTCTATAATATCACAATCAGGTTGCACTCCAACACCTTCAGAACTCTATTATCAGCTTATCAAGTGGTATCCTATCTCCTGGTTCACCACCTGATACTATTAACCTCCTCAAGTTGGTCAAGCCTACATACACTGTTGCACTATCAGCAAGATAATGTATATATAGAAAACCAGCATTTGAATGCAATAACATATATCAGTATAAATGTTCATTGATACACAACAATGATTAATCGATCACTGTCAGTCCTCGAGCACATATATCTGTAGGTAATCAAGCCTACGACTGCAACTCTAAGCTTCAGAATAAATCACTCCTTGACATAAGAATGCAAACATTCACTCACCTCTCACTGCATCTTGCACGCTAATGACAACCAAACACTATCAACTCCCTATAAGTAATCCACCAGAACTTCCCCTTCCACCTCTGGAAGTTCACTACCCTAATATCTTTAGGTTCTTCCGGGCTTCACTACCAGGATCCTCTGCAGCTCCTCCAGGCTGCTATCATGAAGTTTCCTTGAGCAACTACGGTGCTTCACCCTTCTGCTAGGGTCCTCCACAGCTCTCTTGGCTGCTACACCACCTCTACAGAAGCACGTGACACTCCTCTTCACTGCTGCTTCTCCTCACAGCTCGAGGTCCTCTGCTCCACTACCTTGGAGTCTCATCAGCTACTTCATCTGCTGGCTTCGAAGTGCTCAGCAACTTCTTCCCCAAAGAACAAACCTGCAACCCATCGACACTCCAATAAAATGTTCCCCTTAACACATAAACAAAAAATATTCACACAATATGTTTGCCTCAAACCTCTATCTGTTCTCTACATACAGTGAGAGTGGACTCCCCCGTTTTGGGCGGGTCCATACTCCACCTCGCCTGGCGGCGGTCCTCACTCGCTGGGAGGGTCTTCCTACATCCGGAGCCGGGCTCCCTCAGTCGTCCGCCAGCGCTCAGAGGGGGCGCACGTCGCTCCGTGTTCCTCCCTCTCCACTCTCTTATTTCAGGCCTTCTGCCTTATTAAAACATGTCTAACTTATAAATAAACATCGCTACTGTCGCTGGGCACACGACCAAATATAAGCAATCACTATGAACTGGCGTTTATCGTGCTTACCACAGATTAATTGGTCGAGGGCGCTTTCCCTCTGACGGCGTCTGGTCAGGGCGCTCCCACGGCCCACAATAATGCTTCTGGGCGATTTAATATCTGCTCGTCGACCAGGACTTGAGACCACAACGTTCCCAGCTCGATTCCACAGCTGGTACGTCCGCACACTTCTCTTCTCTTCGAGATATATCACTAGGGGTTCCCTTCTGACGGGAGCTCAAACGGAGCGCGGCTTCCCCCTGCGATGTCTGGCACTCAAGTGAGGTCAAGGTCCTCCGGAAGCGAGCCTCACGCCTCCAGCAAAATGTCCACATCTCCTAGCCAGTCATTTATCTGTTTTCTTCTTCATTGCCCATAATCTTAAATTGTTCATTGAATCCACCATACCATTTTTCACATGGGTTATCACCTCAATATTTGCTAGACCTTCTAGTTAGGTCAGGCTTGCTGAATAACTCTCAAGAAGGGAGACTCGTTTCTCCTGCAGGCTGAGATCATAACATTGAGCTGTGTTGTTTACCATACCGGGCATTTCCTGAGTATAGTTTGTTTTTTGTTTTTTTCATTTTTTTCATTTCGTTTTTTAACTGTTTTTCTTATATTTCAGTGATGGGAACATCAGATCATTTGATGTTCCCAATTTTCTGATGGGAACATCAGATCGTTTGGGAATGCATCGAAAGAGGGAGTGGGGAATGTTGGGGAGGACAAGAGGACGGGAGTGGGGGATGGTGGGGAGAACGAGGGGACGGGAGTGGGGGATGGTGGGGAGGACGAGGGGACAGGGGAGAGGGTAATAGTGGGGCGGACGAGGGGATGGGGCAGTTGGGGATGAAGGGGACTAGGGAATACAGGAATGGAGAATGGTCGGGAGGACAAGGGGATAGAGGAGTGGGGGTTAGTGGAAAAGACGAGGGGACGGGGAGGGGAGGAATGCTTGGGAGGAATAATGGAAGGGTGAGTGAGGAGTGGGGGGGAGGAGGAGGCGACGGTGTAGTGGGGAATGATTAGGAGCACGAGCGGACGCTGGAGTGAGAGATATTGGTGAGGACAAAGGGATGGGGAAGGGGAGGAATGGTGGGGAGGACGAGGGGACGGGGGAGTGGGGAATTGTTGGGAGGAAGAGTGGACGGGGCAGGGGAAATGGTGGGAAGTAATTATAGGTATTTTAATAATTATTAAAACATTTGAATTAATTTTTTAAATAATTTAATAAATATAACAAATATTTTAATAAATATAACAAATATTTTTGTAAATCTAACAAATATTTTAATCAATACAATAAATGTTTGTATTATTATTATTTTGTTTACAAATATTTTAATCAATGTAACAAATACATATATTTATATCACAAATATTTTATTTATTCAAATCTTTTTTATGCATATAGATTTTATCGAATTTCAAGTATCAAAATTATTTAATAATATTAGAAGAACTAAATGTGTATCATATATTAATAAAAGCTTGAGAGAAGCGTTTAGAAGCGAGTGTAGAGGCGCGGGTCATGCTCTGTTAAAGGTAAGATATTTACCTTGAGTAATAAGATACTTGATTATGGTCCAAGACGGACCGAAACGTCGTCTCTTCCTTTATTTTCAGATGTGTGTCATGGGTGTTTAGTTATCAGCCAGGTTATTGTGACTTGCTCTCTGCATGATCCTGCTCCTCCCCGAGAGTTAGCTATTCTATATACTCCCTGCTAAGCTGGTTATATTCCGTTCACCTGGACTCGAACCCTGGACCCCAGGCGTGTGAGGTCGAAGCTCTATAGACCGAGTAATTGAGTGGTCTTAATAAGGAAAGTTTTATAAGCATGTTATATGTTTGTAATTTGGCTTTTATCAAAGATTGCGTCTTGTTTCGTTTCATTCCTTTACGAAAAAGGTGTTTCCGGAATTTAGTGTAATTTCCAGTAGGAACTCTCATCATTAAGCTGCCGATTATCTCTCACCATCTGATGTAAAAATAATATAATTTGAGAAAAGAATTTGCGTCTCAGAACTAAATTCTGCATTAAATAATAGTTTTGTTAGTCTTGCTACTTTTAACCCAAACTACTAAATTAAATCCAAGAATTCCTTTCGTATTATGAATAACAAAAGAGGTTCGCCCCTTCCCGCAGCCCGACCACCTTCCTCCGCTCTGCATTTTAGAGTCGTTAAGAAATTACGTCAATTAGCCATAATGAGAGAGTGCAGACTGGGGCTAATGTACGTGAGCACAATATTTACATGTCCAATTATAGCTGTTAATTACGACCCCTCCGGTCGATTGGCTAATTGGTACTTTGAGGCGCAATATTTCAATAGGAAAGGTGTTGGTAGTGTGACGATAATCTCTTTCAAGAGAGATTGAGCCTGCTCTTCCCTACATAATTACGTCAAAATACAAGATACTATATAGAAGATACGTTCACCAAGTACCGCCAAACGTTTTGCCCAGAGAGCAAATCGTACCCAGCACACCTGGTCACCGCAGTAACCAGCTAACTGCTCATCCTATGCCTGCCTGTTGCTGATTGGCTGGTGTCTCGTCGCACCTGCCCTCCGCCACTGCCACAAGTCGACGTCTGGGCTGCAGTGCACCAGTCTCATCAGAATATCTCAGTGCTCCATGCAGTTGACATCTCTCGCTGGTAGACTAAGCCTTGGCTTTCGTGTACTAAGGGAGGTGGCAGCTCGAAGCCAATATTCCAGCACTCATATTTTATTTTGCTATCACTGTAACTTACTTGTCTTAGCGTAACTTATCATTTGCCAGTGATTATTCATGTTATTTTGTTTGTTGACTTGTCCTGCATATTTTATGAGATTACCTTTATTCATGTCTTGTTTTCTAGAGTAATTAAAATTTCATTGTTTATATACTTGTGTTTTGTGTGTCTTCCCATTACCTTACCACAGACGAAAGTGCCAACTTTTCTCTTTTTTTTTTTGTCATGTGATGAGGCCCTGCCCCTAGCTTTTGAAACAGCCGAACACCAACGCTTTACCGTCACAGTAGTCTAAACAAAGATTAAGTGCACGTACGTGAGAGAGAGAGAGAGAGAGAGAGAGAGAGAGAGAGAGAGAGAGAGAGAGAGAGAGAGAGAGAGAGAGAGAGAGAGACAGACAGACAGACAGACAGACAGACAGACAGACAGGGACAGAAAACAAAATCAAAATAAAGATTGAGTCAGAACACTATGATATTCAAAACTATCTAAAACAGAAGTGGACTGAAAAAGAAATCATTTTACTCCTGTTCGAATTAATCTTTTAGCTGCTAAAGAAAACAGATTTGAAATTAAATTCCTATGGATACCATCACATGTTGGCATCTCAAGGCATGACACTGTTGATATGCTTGCAAAGACAGCCTGTAGAAAACCAGTGGTAGAAATTGATATGTGTTTCATTAGCAGTGACAAAGAGAATACTTAAACAAATATCTATTGCAGATCTCACTGACCTAGCAAATTCTCATAGACCTGAAAGTTGTAGCATTAAATATTATGATGGATATCGTGAGGAGACATTCACATATCGGACTAATAGAACAAGAACCCGGCAATGTGATGTTATAGTGGCCAGAATACGCCTGGGATATAGACGTATCTGGCAGCTTTCTCAAAACCCAAATGTCGAGTACACAATGTGCAAACTTTATGAAAGAAAAAACATGCACTCTCTTGAATATTATATTGTAGAATGTCCCATATTGACTGACTTTCGCCCTCCTGGGCTAAGGTATGCTGAACTGTGTAATTACTATATGAGTACTGGAACACTTGATGATATATTGGACTTGTACCCAAGATTAACCATGTATTGTATCTATTATACAATGTATGTATGTATGTGATGTAACTATATAGCCTGAGCTTGTAAAAGCACCTTAATCACCGTCAGTGATTAATTGCACACTAGTTTCTCTATCAGCTATCTCTCCCTGTCAGAGTAAAAGAGACAAATGTATGTGAATGCATGTGTGTGTATATATATGTATGTATATTTGTATATGTACGTATATGTGTGTGTGTATATGTATGTGTATAAAGTATATATGGAAGCTGATTACAATTACATTTCACCTTTGTAAATGTACATTAATGACACTATGTAAAAGACACATCGAGCACTTTATGTAGGACATACTTAAATCTGTGTATCTATGTATTTACTTATGTAAGTTAGCTTAGCATTTTAAAAGCACCAAATCTCTTCTGTGGTTGATTGTTCATTAAATCCCTGAACTATATGTTTAACACATCTCTAACCCTGTCCATGGAGGACAGAAGAAAATGTATATGC
Source organism: Procambarus clarkii (assembly GCF_040958095.1). Classification (NCBI taxonomy): domain Eukaryota; kingdom Metazoa; phylum Arthropoda; class Malacostraca; order Decapoda; family Cambaridae; genus Procambarus; species Procambarus clarkii. Next base: position 28,060,467 of record NC_091173.1, on the reverse strand, counting down.
TGTTTAGCATTGTAAATGTGTGGCCACGTCTGTGGTAGAAAATAATAATAAAAAAAAAATCCTGTACGGGAGGACACACACACACGTACTGTTCAGCTCCTTGAATACTTCCTTGTCCAAGATCTTCAGAGCCATTCTGTTGAACAACGTCTTTGGAGACAGACTTGGTGCTCCGTCAACTCCGAAGTCCTCTCTTTTTTTCCCTCTTATGGGTCCAGCCACTTGGGTTGGACGGTACAGAGACGGTCTCCCTTCATGCAAGTCGGCGTACAATCACTGACCGTCCAAGTGGTTGGGCACCATTCCTTCCCTCCGTCCCATCCGAAATCCTTATTTTGACGCCCTTCCACGTGCTATATAGTCGCAATGGCTTGGCGCTTTCTCCTGATAATTCCCTTCTCTTCCCTTATCCTGTAAGATTCATGATTCCCCTCTTATGGACTTCTCCTTTCTTTCGTTGTGTACAAACCTTATGATTATCTTACTTCATCCTCCACGCTTATTTCCTTACATTCAGAATTAGATCTTGGGGGGCATTAGATTCAGATTTCCCCAAAAAATGCATAAAATGAAAACTTGTTTGATTTTTTGACTAGTTGTATATGAAAAGGGTTTCTGGTTCAAGTCTCAGCATCGTAGCATAGGAAGGGAGAAAAAAAATATTGAAGTAGGTGTCAAAATTATTTCAAAATGGTCAAAAACGATTATCAAACACAAGTGTCAACTGAAATCATATCTATGACTCTCAGCTATCAAAATAGCATATATTGAAAAAATAGTATAATTAGTTTTATTTAAAGATTAATTTTTTTTTTAAATTTGTTTGTTGTTTTTATCGGACGATTTGCATAAAACTTATACACCTGACTGCACATAAGCTTATCTGTAAGGGTGCCAATTTTGGAGAAAACTGGTTGATGTCAACCTCAGCCACAGATGGCAGCACCATAGACTTTATTATTTTCTTATTTATTTTCAAGTAATATAAACGTTCAAATAACTTTTTCATTTTTTATTCAATTTACATGAAACTTACAACTTATATGTAAAGTTTATGTCTCTAAACTCGCAACTTAGCATTTTTCCTAAGTTCATTTATTGATTTTATAATAGCAATAAACATTACATATTTGCATAATTTTGGGGGGGAACTTTGACTATTTGTATTAGGAAAACTAAAGATGTGTTGGAAACTCCCTAAGTTGCGAGCCTTTATTATATGCTAATGTGTCAGGAAAGTGTCATAGAATAATTATATATGAAAGGTGTGATTTTTATTTACACTTGAAAATGTGTAAAATTCGTCGAAAAAAATCTCTCTTTCTATTTACGCTGCAGTACTGAAACAAGGAACAATTGCAGTCCTTTTCATATACAACTAGTCCAAAAATGTTGGTTGACATTGATCAACTTTTCCAAAACCATTCTAATGCCCTCTTAAATTTAGGTCGAGCAGCCATTTTTCACCCTCAGTGTTGTCATTATTGTACAGATCATCTTGTATTATTCTCTAGTCTTCATCCACACTAAATGTTATAAGTAATTTTACAGCATTCGCTAATGCTAGCGTGTAGTAACTCATGTCATACGGAACTTTAGTACGCAAGGAACCGAATACGTGCTAAAAATAAGTATCCTTGTTGTACTTTTAATGTAATCCACCATCAAATGGTAATGGTAATCCACCGTCACTTAATGTAATCCACCATCAAGTGGTAATGGTAATCCACCGTCGCTTAATGTAATCCACCATCAAGTGGTAATGGTAATCCACCGTCGCTTAATGTAATCCACCATCAAATTTACCTTTAATATGAATTAAGTTTATCTTCAATATAAAATACTGCCTGTGGTTCACCTAGAAAAATTTGGCATAGGTCAATCATTCATAATCTTACCTTAAATTCAAAATATTTATGCATAGTTTTGGTCACAAGACAGGGTGTGTCAGGAGTGTCTCAAGGAACAACCACAAGGACATGCGAACAACTCTCAAGGTGGCGTCATCCAACAAACAATATATATTATATATATATATATTATACATATATATATATAATATATATATATATATATATATATATATATATATATATATATATATATATATATATATATATATATATATATATATATATATATTATATATATATATATTATTAAATATGACCGAAAAAGTAAGATTAATAATTATAACACAAATTTTCTCGATCTTTCGTACATTCCTTTTCACTGTTGGTGGTAATTCAAAAATCAATTCTCCAAATTCATTTTTATTTCTAGTCTGACGCGACACTTGAGCGCGTTTCGTAAAACTTATTACATTTTCAAAGACTTTAGTTTACACATACACAACTGAATAGAACTTACACATCTCCGATTTGTTTATATCTACATTTGAGTGAGGTGGATGGGGTGAGGTGGTATTAATAGGGTATTAAATTCATCAACACAAGACAGAACACGAAACAATGGGTATTGAATGGAAGTGATTGTAGAAAGCCTATTGGTCCATATTTCTTGATGCTTCTATATTGGAGCGGAGTCTTGAGGTGGGTAGGATATAGTTGTGCATTAATTGGCTGTTGATTGCTGGTGTTGACTTTTTAATGTGTAGTGCCTCGCAAACGTCAAGCCCTCTGCTATCGTTGTATCTATCGATGATTTCTGTGTTGTTTACTAGGATTTCTCTGGCGATGGTTTGGTTGTGGGATGAGATTATATGTTCCTTAATGGAGCCCTGTTGCTTATGCATAAGCAACAGGGCTTTATATATATATATATATATATATATATATATATATATATATATATATATATATATATATATATATATATATATATATGTCGTACCTAATAGCCAGAACGCACTTCTCAGCCTACTATTCAAGGCCCGATTTGCCTAATAAGCCAAGTTTTCATGAATTAATGTTTTTTCGTCTACCTAACCTACCTAACCTAACCTTACCTATAAATATAGGTTAGGTTAGGTTAGGTAGGGTTGGTTAGGTTCGGTCATATATCTACGTTAATTTTAACTCCAATAAAAAAAAATTGACCTCATACATAGAGAAAAGGGTTGCTTTATCATTTCATAAGAAAAAAATTATAGTAAATATATTAATTCAGGAAAACTTGGCTTATTAGGCAAATCTGGCCTTGAATAGTAGGCTGAGAAGTGAGTTCTGGCTACTAGGTACGACATATATATATATATATATATATATATATATATATATATATATATATATATATATATATATATATATATATATATATATATATATATATATATATATATATGTCGTACCTAGTAGCCAGAATGCACTTCTCGGCGTACTATGCAAGGCTCGATTTGCCTAATAAGCCAAGTTTTCCTGAATTAATAAATTTTCTCTAATTTTTTTCTTATGAAATGATAAAGCTACCCATTTTATTATGTATGAGGTAATTTTTTTTTTTATTGGAGTTAAAATTAACGT